>NC_056745.1:757857627-757910127 GCF_019279795.1 Protopterus annectens
TCTCAAGCAAATTTCTTGACATACATGTTTTGAACTGATAGTAAGCTGGTTATGATCAGAGACCCAATCATAATTTTCTGTATGAATGAGTGTTGGTCATCATAAGTTAACATGCTATCACCTTAATGAATTTAGAGTGAATGATCATTACCTTTGGTACAGTGGTGCTTAAAAATAGGACGTATGCAAAACCATATACACACCTCCCTTATGACAACCCAACATGAAAAAAAATCACCTAGGCTGTAGACAAGCAGTTGCCTATTATCATTAGATAACTCTTAATCCTATGTTTCTCTCGTCTGTTTCTAAAACCATGACTTTTTGACAGTACATCCTCTACTAGCAAAAAAAAAAAAAAAAAAAAATCAACATTACTGTTAAAGACATGCTCATCATTAAAAAATGATGCTGCCATGATACAATTTATCCACATCGCCTGGCCTTATGCAAATCTAAAAGCAAAGAAGCAAACAAATAAAAAAAAAGGTGAACTTATGAAATAGTTTAGCATTTAGTTTAAAAAAATCTATCAAAACAAAGGCAAATTCTGTTAATATATTGCTAAAACCATGAGTCACATTACATCAAGCAAATGACACGACACCCACTAAATATATTAATCAGTAAAAAATGTTATAGTGAAAAACATAGAAAAACTGTTATAAAAGTCAGGATGAAGTACAGTATATAAGTAAACTGAAATATTGTATTACAATACTTGCATTTTGTTAGAGTATTGAAAAGTTGAATAACCGTTATCATTTTTTGACATACTTTTACTTAACAAACCTAATTTTAAAACACTTTTAATGCTTAGATATGGATTCAGGCTGGTTTGAACTGTATTAGCTTCATTAACTTCATGTATGAGTAGACAAATGCAAATTCCCTGAGGAATGCCAGCATTGTCAGGGAATCTAGTTTTGGGGAGTCAAGACTTGGGGAATTTGTATTAGGTCCTAATCTAATATTTTCCACAATGAAAAAGGAGGTCATTAATAATTGCACTAACTGTTGAATGCTTAAATAAAATACTTGTTCAATTCTTCCCATGTATTGCATATAAATATCTGTTACTGTCTGTAATGTTTTCCAACACAGAAGTTGTCACTGACAGAGCATGTAGCAATGTAAACTTCAGCATCACTGTTACAGTCCAATCTTTCTGCTGCATCAATGTAAAAAGTAAAATGAGTCAGCATCAAAAAGGACCATTATTAATAAAAAGACATTGTTGGTACACTCTACGTGCATAAGTGTTAGTAATTCTAACAGCAATGGCCAAAACAGTGCTAACATCCTCATGCTACGATGGCTCTCTCGCTCCTTTTTTTTTTTTTTTTTTTTTAGAAAATTTGATGTGGTCCCCAATTTCTCTACAAAGTCTGAATAACACAAAGAGCAGGCCAGTTCACTTCTACTATCTTCCCTAATTTATATGTATCAAAATTGTATGGAACTGGAAGTGCACAAATGAAATCTTTAACTTTAGGGAGTTGATGGTGTTGCCAGTTAAGTTCTCTTTTCCCTGTTAAAGTGGCCTCTGCTTGTTGGACTTGGTTTCTTCCAAGATGAGAGAGACTAGATCTGTTTAATAACCTCTCTTTGAAAAGAAAAAAAAAATGTTTCTAATTCTAATGAACAATGGTGAAACTTTAACTTTGCCTGAGATGAACTGTGGTAACTAAGCCACTTGATAAATCATGTTTATTGTGAGTAAAAAAAATGTTTTCATGTTGTATAGTGACATACGTCATATACATTGTGGGCATCTTCATCAGTGCATTGGTGTCTAAAGTCACATCTTAAAAATTCTGTCCTCTAGACAGTTTGGACTGGTCCACTTCCAGGGGATCATCATCTTTATTACAACAGTAATCCATACAAATAATCTTCTAAAAATCACCAAAAATACCTTCCTTAACCCAAGGATTCCAAGTTAAACCATAATTCACAGGACCATTGGACATATCTGTGGTTTCTTCTACTCCATAAACTCAATAATTCCAGGGTCACCTTAAACCATACCATCAGGGTGGGACAAATAAAAAAAAAAAAAATATGCGCTGACATAATGGGGGGGGGGAAATCACAAACATTAGGTATTCAAGATGGGTGAAGCCCTGGCAGGTATTTTCAAAAGAACAACCTTCATATTTCTAAATACATGGACTATTGACAAAGACAACCTAGGCTCATCCCAGAGGTATCACATTTTTAAAACACAACCTAGTAACATATTCATCTGTAATTATCTCATTAACAAGTAAGAACTGATCACACAGTTTACTGATTCACTCCTGCTGTGCCAGATGTGTTGGCAGTCTTGTCTCATTCAAGTCTACAGTGCATGAAAGGCAGACCACAAAAAGTGATTTTATTACATTACAACTTAATCACTGTATTGAATTCACATGCCAAACGTTAAGACATTTTAATGTAAAATATGACTAACAGAAACGCTGCTTTACTTTTCATTAGAAAAGACTTGTTCTTGCATTTAAATTTTCTTTGACAGAACTTTGGGGAATTAATTTTCTACCTGCTGGCAGTCAGGAATGTGACACCTCATTAACTGGCTGCCAGCAGGTGATAACGACTCAGCAAAACCTGGACTATTCCCCTTGTTGCAATATTATCAATACTCAGTTCCATCAGGACAAAGGGTGTCTTTACTGTGTGAGCCATTCATTCACCTCAACCGTCCAGAACTGCACATAATTTCCATATTTTTGCCTCATACTTTGATCTGTTCTTCATAAAATTTATGTTTTTCAGGAAAATCATTGAGGACTGCAGTCTCTAAATATTAACAGACATTTTGAGTTTCTGACTTCATATTCTTCAGAAAATGTATGTGTGATAGGAGGACTATTTCAATACATTGTACATGGTCAACTCTTATAAAAAGGTCTGCAGCTCATTTTTGTAATGAGGATACTTTATTTCCTTTACTCCAGAGGGCTTGCATGCTTCCACAGAGGGAAAGGAACCTGTATCAGTAACAGGAAGAGAGATCAGGAGAGTGTGGAATGCACTACTGATGCCAAGGACAATATGGGCAGGATTATTTTATGTTTTTTTGTGTTTATTGAGGTATGCCCCATTTCTCAATTGCCCCTGATTCTAGCTTGTCGCAATGAATCTCTAACAGGTGCTCACTATATTTTTGGTGTGACTACATGTGTTCAAGAGCAACATGTTGAAATTGTTTTTTTGACCATTTCTTGCAAAGTGTGGTGAAATTACTGTACACAAAATCATCATTACACCAGAAGGGAAAAGCACATATATGTCTTTCTACTAGCCAAGGTAACATTTATGTTACTGCACGCAGACAGTTATACTTGTATTCTGTAGTTGTTATATTGTTTTCCCATTATTCATTATCAGCAGACCTGGGCTCTTAGGAAGTGTGATCATCATAAAGCTGCACTCATTCAAGTGAGTGCTGGCACTGTTAATATGTGTTTGATTGAAACTGTATTTTTTTTTCATTGATTAATCAATCTGCTCTGGATTTTCAGACTTATTTTTAACCTAGCAACTGCTCTGATTGCCTTTTCTCACACAGCTCATAGTGGGCTCTAAGAGCCAAGCCAGAAACCTGGCTCTGGCTTGCCCACCTTTAGGCGCAATAAGTAAAACCCCTATGACCACCTTTCATAAATCTTATTAACTAATACACAGTACAAAAGTGTTTTAAGTTCTAGGTGACAAACTCTTATCATCCGTCATAAAGTCCTCACCCAAGACATTGTACAGACTTCATGGACCTACTCTCCCAAAATTTTATTAGCTTCAGTTAACTTACTACTAGCAACGAGTACAGGCTAGTAGGTAAACACACTGGGTAACTTACTCTGAGTAGCTCATTTAAGACTATAAAATGTCACTGCAATTAATTACGATTATACTGAACATGCAGCATATCACTGAAAACTCTAAGTAGTAAAAAACAGATTACATAACTTTATGTATTTATTTTCTTTTGTAGTCCATGTTAACAATATTGTACTAAGCATAGCTGGACTTTTCTTCATCTCTCTCATAATTCATTACCAGTAATACTTTCCTGATCTTCTTTATGAGCTGTACCATACTATTATAACAACTGGAAATCTAGCCATTGCCAATCTAGCATTAGTAAACTTAACTGATATACGGGAAAATGGACTTTAAAAACATCTGGAACAATATGTTTAATGTCAAACCTTTTTGCTTATATACATACATAAACCACATAAATTGTACTCCTTGTTTGTCTGGTCCACATAATCACTGATGAAAAATGCTCTCTCATTACTTGTGTAACAGTCTTTGACACTTAGACGTAGCTGCGGCAAAAAAAAAAAACTGTTCTGTACACCAGGATTGAAATCATACCACAGCCTTCCAAGGATGGCCAACTGTTGTATCCAGCACTCACAAGGCAACTCTATATATTCTCTCCAAATTAATATAATTAGCTAAACAACTAACCATTCCACCAACTTGCACTTCATATAAACCACACAGTTCAGACATTTTTCATTATTTGGTACGCCAACCATGCAGAAATTTCTTCTCATCTTCTAAATCAGTCATCTTAGAAGCAAATATACTTTTTCTTGAGACTTCACAGTTCAATCTTTCAATAGCTTGCTTTTTCTCTGCAATGAGAAAAAGCACTTCCTCATCAAAGAATAAATGCTGTTGTTAACTAGTTGTATTCATTTAACTAAATACCCTGATAACCTATTGCTTATCTTTTTATTTACAATAAAATTGCCCCCATTAACACCTCCACTGCTTATACTAAGGTGGTAGAAGCAACTCCCTCTTCTATTTCTTACTTACCCTCCAGCGGGTCTATATTAATTCCTGAAAATTATTCCGGATTATAATTATTATTATTACACAAATCGATGAATACATCTTTCACAGAATGAATATAGACCGTTTTCAGTACCCTCACTGCCATGCCTTTGTAACGAGATATGTAGCACAATTTTCCATGGCATAAACCACCAGAGACTATCAATGACAATTTACTACTTCATGTCTTTTCTTTCATTTTACTTATATTTACTCTCATTTTGCACAAAAATTCATGATCATAATTATTCACTATTTAACTTGAAACATTTGGACCTTACTGTGTCCCAGATGACCAGTGTTCAAGTGGTGACATGGATCTTTGAGGGACTGGATAGAAGGTGGGTGTAAGCAGCCAAAGCTGGGTCAGTTATTTTTGTGGGGGAGGAAACTGTCTAGGTTCACTACAACAGCAGCATCAATATCCTGGCAAGTTTGTTTTCCTTCTTTGAAGGTTGGGTGTTGGGCTGGCAACTTGGCACTGTAAAAATCCACTGCCAATCATTAGCGGACCAGAGTTTTGCTGTGGCGACCCCTAAAAAAAAAAAGCTGAAATACTAAATATCCTGGCAAGTTCTGTACTGCAAGTGACACAGCACCTAGACAGGGGGTTGCTCATGAGTCGACGAGAGCATGTACCTCCCACAAGCAGTGACCTCAGAGCTCACAAGGCTGCTGCTGTTCATTGAGAAGAGGTTACGACACATGCCTTAGCAGCTGCAGTATGCTAAACCAGTATCTTTGATCTTTTCAATGGACCTGGATGTGGGAAGGATTGAGCCTGGGCAGGCTAAGGCAGGTCCAGTAGGCCCAGTGAATGAGGAGAGGAGCTGGTGGAAGCTGATAGTCAGATGTGTGTAGGGGGTAAAAAATTTAATTTAACTTAAAGCAACCAGAGAACATGCCTTTTCTCAAAAAGCACCACAAGATCTCCCTCCAGTTAACAAGTCAAGATTTTAATATAGTATAATTTATTTTATTTTACATTTGTTGACTGGGCTAGTCTAACTGGATATATGTCCATTTTCAGTAAAGGCCCGGGGAGATAAGCTCCAAGACATGAATAAAATACAACTACAAATTACAAACAACAAAAAGCAAAAATTTGAAAGAAAAAAAATAGCAGAAATAGCAATGGTAATGTGCAGTAAAGCATAGAGGTCCAGCACAGGGTGTGAAAAGAGGACAAGAGTCAAACAGTGCAAAAAGAAAGGTACAGGGACATAGTACAGGTAAAGACAACAGTAGTGAAAGAAAGTTAGTTGTGAAGTGATGTTACTAAAAATTTACTTGAAAAAAAGGTATATAAGGAGAAGTGAAATTATGCCCAATAGGGAGACATGAGAGATGTATAGTAAGAAGGAAGATGCAACAGTGGATAGTAAGCACAAGATAGGCAAGGTCAAGTATAAAGAGATAGATGGCTAGTCTGGTTTGGTACAGGGGCAGAGCCAGTATGATTTGAGGTAAAGTTTAAGTCTGTTTTTGAAGAGTGATAAGGAAGTATGTTAGGAGAGGTCATTAGGGAGAAGATTCCAGGATTTACCTACAGTATAAGAGAAGAGAGAATCCCCAGCCCTGTTATTAGATTTGGAGGTGTGTACAAGAAGTTTGTGTGAGGAGCGTAGAGACTTCAGATTTTTATAGGGGGTGATAAGGCTAGATAAACTAGGAGTATGAGAATGTTTGTAAAGAATGTTGTGGGCAATGGTTAGTTGTTGAAATTTAATCAGGTGTTGTAGTTCTAACCATCCTAGCTGATTTAGATTTATACAATGGTGTGTTCTAAATGGGTTTCCTGTTGCAAATCTTGCACTGTTATTATAGGACGATTCCAATTTGCTGAAGATAGTCTTGGATAGATTAGCAAAAATAGGAGAAACGTAAAGGAGTGTAGAGATCAAATGAGTGTGAGCTATAGTAATTTTGGCAGTAGGAGAAAGGAAGGGTTTAATCCTATAGAGAGTGCTGATTTTTTTGTTGACAGTCTTTATAGTATTGTTGATATGGATGTCAAAGTTCAGATTATTGTCGATGGTGACACCTAGAAGTTTGGTGGTAGAGTCTGGAGATATTATGGTACCATTGGAGGATGTCACAGAGAAATGAAGAGGAGAGGACTTTTGAGTAGGAGTGAAGAGGAGGAGTTTGGTTTTCTTTGGGTTCAGAAGAAGGCAACGCTGAGTGAACCATTGTTCAACTATGTTGAATACCTTCTGGGTGAGAGAGTGAAGGTCTTGGGAGGATGTAGCTGAGCATAGTAGTGTGGAGTCGTCAGCATATTGTATGCAAGTGGCTTGGGAGATAGCTAGATGAAGGTCATTTATAAATATGGAGAAGAGGAGAGGTTCAAGTATGGACCCCTGAGGGACACCTAATGTAATGGGTAGATGGGTGGATAGAGTGTTATGCCATAGTACTGCTTGCTGTCGCTTGTCAAGGTAGGATTGGAACCATGTTATGGAAAGTGGGTCTAATGACAGAGATTTTAGTAGGTTTATGAGAATCTGGTGGTTTACCATGTCAAATGCTTTAGACAGGTCGATAAATAGAGCAGAAGAAAGATTATTTAGGTTTCATTGATTGTTAATGTAATCAGTAAAGGAAAGGAGGGCAGTGGTATTGCTGTGTGAGGATCTGAAACCATGTTGACAGTTGGAAAGTAAATTGTTTTCAATAAAGTGGTGGAGTAATTGCCTGTGGATACATTTCTACATAATCTTAGCTAATGGAGAGCGTAGGGCAATAGGGTGATAGTATGATAGCTCAATGGAGTGTCCACCTTTATGCAGGGGGATAACATGGGAGACTTTCCAAAAGGTAGGGATGTGACCTTTGCTTATAGTTCTATTTATCAATATGGAAACAGGGTAGGCAATAGCATTGGAGGATAACTGTAGAAATTCAGAAGGCAGTTGGTCTGCCGAAGGAGAGCATGGTTTCAGTTTATTCAAAAGGTTTTGAATAAGTTTGGTTGGGACTGGTTTGAACTGAAATGGAGGGGGTGGGGTTGAGGTGTAAGAAGGTAGTGTGAAGGTATTAGGTGATAGTTGACTAGCTAGTGTTTGGATAGCATCTGTAAAGAAGGTATTGAAGGTATTAGCTGTATGGATAGGGTTTTTCTGGTCTGTATTTTGGGGGTTTGGTGTAGTGGATTGACCTGGGTGGAGTAACGGCTTAATGCTAGCCCAGAATTTTTGTGGGTTGTTGTGATTAGGTTGTTGAAATTGTTAGTATTTTTTATGGCTTAATGCTAGCCCAGAATTTTTGTGGGTTGTTGTGATTAGGTTGTTGAAATTGTTAGTATTTTTTTTTATCAGAAAGTATGGCCTTCTTAGTGTCATTTCTAAGTTGTCTAAAGGTTTGTTGGTCAACACGGTTTTTAGTCATTCTCCATTTGGCCCAATATTTATTTCTGAGTTGAATTTTATGTTTGGTTTCATTGGATAGCCATGGGGTAGAATTGGCCTTAATTCTAATAGATCTGGTTGGAGTGTGGCGATTGAGAATGAAAGGAAGGTAGAATTAAAGAAATTAATGGCTTTATCTAAAGGGAGGTGTTTTAAGGGAACCCAATTGCATGCTCTTAGTTCCATTTGAAATAAATCAGGGTTAAATTTCTTTTTGGATCTAATACTTCTGATAGAGGTTAGAATGGGAGTGTTGATTTTATGCCTGATGAAGTACGTAAGTGAGTAGTCACTTATATCATCAGGGAGGGTTCCAGAATTATAGTAGTGAGTATGACTGTTTATAAGAATCCAGTCTAGTATGCTAGCTTTCTTGTTAGCTTTATTTATTCTGGTGGGTGAGGTAATGGTTTGAGAAAAAACATGTAGGTTAATGTGGGAGGTAGGAAGGCTGGTACAATAGGAATTCCAATCCAAATTTATATCATCTAGGATTATGGTTTCTTGAGGCAGGTGTTGGGATAGCCAGCAAAGGATATTTTCCATGGTGGCTATGTTATTTCCAGAGGGCAGATAGACACAGATAATGTAGATTGATTTGGCATTGTTAAGTTCAAGTTTAGAGATGAGAATCTCAGCATGGGAATCTAGAGGTAGATTACAGTTGTAAGTGGTTATTTGTAATCCAGTTTTAATAAAATAGCAACCCCTCCACCTTTCTTAGCTACTCTGTCAATTCTTAGGATATTATATCCAGGTGGGATAATTTAATTATCCTTGATGGTAGGTTTTAGCCATGTTTCTGTTAGGCAGATAATGTCAAAGGAGTACACTTGTAGGAGAGTATGGAGTTGAGTTACTTTGTTGTTAATACTACGTATATTAAGATGATCTAGTAGGAGGGAGTTAGGTGGTTTAGCGAGGGGGTAATTGGTTGACTGATTATGGTTTTGGAGAGAGATAGAGGTTGTTGTTGGGCCTGGGTTAGGATGAATATCACTGTCCTTTAATGAGAGGAGTTGTCCTAGATAGCTTAGGTTAGGGAACTTGCTGTATGGAAATAACAGTCTCTTGAGATGTAGTGAATTATATTTAATATGTAGTGTTATATGATGCATTGCAAGTAGGTAGCTGGGTGAGCATAATATGTTTGCATGGTTATGTAGATATGGTAAGGGTTGAGAGTTAGTTTGTTGATTGGGGTAGTCAGTGTGTGGATATATAGGGTGTTCATATGAGGAGCGTAAATAGGCAAAGGTTAAAAGTGGTAGTGGTACAAGAGTGAAGCAGAGTAGAATCTGAGAAGGGATGGTTGGATTAGCTATTTGTTAGATATATATTTAGAGATGGAAGTGTTTAAGCTGAGAGTGTGTAGAGATAGGAGGGTGTTGTGAGTATGGAGTGGAGTGGTAAAGAGATGGGAGATAAGAGAAAAATCTGCCAGTTGGAAATGTGTAGAGGTTAATGGGAAGAGGAAGGGGTGTGGTTAGAAAGTATAAGAGTAGGACCCCTGGGGTGGGTGGGAATTGGGGGTAGGGAGCGGGTAGAAACAAGGACAAAGGAAGAAGGCAAGACTGTGAAGAAACAATCAGTGATTAGGTAAGTGAGATCAGAGATAAGGAAAGTAAGGAGGATTTAGCACTTGTTTGGTGTAACTGTTAGTAAGGTAAGAACAGAGAGCGTCGCAGAGATAGGAGGCTAGTGGCAGAGAATTAATGGATCCTTAGAAGAGGATTCAATATATAGTAACTAACCTATGAACTATGAATAACTTGGGGGATAGGTGAATACTTAAGCAATAGGTATGTGCTGCCACCTAGTGGAGAAGCAGTAGATGACAAGAGCTCTTAGAGCAGAGTAGGGAAAGGTAATAAGTACTGTAAGGGCCTAATAGTGGGGTAAAAAGAAGTCTGCAGAAGGCTGCTAGCAGTGGAATGCAGGGCTAAATACAATATAGACTGGTTACAATGACTTGCCCTGGGATACATACACTTTAGGTCGATGTCATAGGACAAGCAAAGGAAGTTGAGAGAAGAGTGGAGGATCCCTGCATAGAGCTTGTTTTTCTGTCTGGAAGCCAGGAATATCAGGAATGGTGGGAGGCTTAGGTTAGGTTATGCACTGTAGACTAACTAAGAAAAAGGGATAAAATAAAGTATTAGCAGGATAATTGTAAGGGGTAGCAAGTTAAATGATTCAGGAAAGCATACTAAAATAGGTAGTGGGCTGACCTAGAGGACAGTGTGAGTTGAGGGTAAGTGGGAGATACTAGGATGTGGAAGATGAGATGAGGGTGAGTGACAGTACTAACACAGGAATGCTAGGGAGGCTTAGGATACTAGATAATTTATGCAACAGATACACAGGAGTGGAGCAGTCAACAATTAAATTCACAGAGCAGGAAAATTAATTAGCAGCAGACATTTTCAAAGTAGTGAAATAAGAAAAAAATCATTAGGCTATTATACTATATGAGCTACAGGCATATATTAACATAAAAGTATTGCATGTACAGTCTATTAAATTATACACATTAGTATAAAAAGCTAGGCAGTACTCAACACCAGTACATTTAATATAATTCTTGGCAGTTGGGCTTAGACTAGACAGTATTCAGTTTTAGCAGGAGAAACTGCGCATTAGTGTAAGCATTGTAACAGTGCTTTCCCTATTTTAGTACCCTTAACATGTGCAGACAGTTTTGTTGGACTTGGCGGCAATTATTATTGCTCCTGTTTAAGCTAGGGAGCCGGCCTTTAAATGGCATTTATACTGAATCAGTAGCTAAGGTCCAGCAGTATGTGTGGGCAAATATTGCCTGTTAGCAATCAAATTAATTGCGAAACAGAAAATAGTCTGATACTCACTGTATCTGTGACGCATGTGCTTTAGCAAAGTCTCCTTGTATGGAATGAGCTTTGTAACGAGCGTTTCAAAGGTTTGGCTAAGTTAGCAAGGTAATATAGTTAGAATGTATCAACTGTATCAAATGTATCAAAACAGCTGTAGTATTGGGGAGCTGGGGCCTGAAAAACACCACAACTCATGAGCGGACACTCAGCAGTGGCCGATTCCAACGATGTACATAGAGCAGGAATCCATTTAGCTGCTATTTAGCAAGGATAATATGCACGGACTGGGCGTCAAAACCACGTACGGTTGAAATGGCTGGGCAGTTAACCAGCCAAGGCACAACCACTCACAGTGGATGCAGTCGGTTTAAGCATCAAAAACAAAAATTAAGGCAAGGCTCAATGGCTCGTAGAGCAGACACAAACAGTGTAAAATGGCCAAGCAGTTCACAAAGCACAGCACTTTCAATTTACAATTGCATGTTGAGCGCACACAAACCCTTTAAACAGCAGAACAAAAATTAAAGAATATCATAGCCGTAACCCAGGCAAGACCTGTTGAGACATGACCAATTTAAGTACAGCAAGGCACGGCCGCTCGTAGATCAGACACAGACAGTTTTACCAGCTATACAGATCAAAATCAAAAGCGCAAACCGCTCAAAGAGCAGACACAAAACCTAAATTACCGGGCAGTTCACTCAGCACTACTAAAACAGAAAAATAGTTACTTGTTGAGCACACACAACCACTTAAGCAGCAGTGCTGGTTTTGTTTCCAGCAAAACAGATCACCCAGGCAAGACACACTATTAATTGTTCGTAGTATGTACAGCTACACAAAAATAATTAATTTAATACATATGCAAAAGGCTAGCGTAGGTACACATGTCATATTTTGACTAGCAAAGATACCAAAATAGCACTTACCCGCGAGCAGGGCCAGCAGCCTAAGGCAGAACAGGATTGAAAAGGGAGAAAACCTGGTCAAAGATGGAGCCACAAACGCTGGCGTCCCTAAATAGATTTAGTGGAAGGTGAGGCAAGTAGGAGAATGAGGGAGGAGTAAAGCAGGAAGTGAGGAAGGTAGATAGATGTAGGTGGATAGAAAGGAAGTAGAGGAGTGGTCTGCAAGCAGGAGGGGGGAGGGGTATCGACAATGGAGACACCAACCCAAAAAGGGACCTATGGAGAAAGGAAGAAGGCAAGACTGAAGAAACAATCTGTGATTAGGTAAGTGAGATCAGAGATAAGGAAAGTAAGGAGGATTTAGCACTTGTTTGGTGTAACTGTTAGTAAGGTAAGAACACAGAGGGTCACAGAGATAGGAGGCTAGTGGCAGGGAATTAATGGATCCTTAGGAGAGGATTCAATATATAGTAACTTAGGGGATAGGTAAATACTTAAGCAATAGGTATGTGCTGCCACCTAGTGGAGAAGCAGTAGATGACAAGAGCACTTAGAGCAGAGTAGGGAAAGGTAATAAGTACTGTAAGGGCCTAATAGTGGGGTAAAAAGAAGTCCAGAGAAGGCTGCTAGCAGTGGAACGCAGGGCTAAATACAATATAGACCGGTTAAAATGACTTGCCCTGGGATACATACACTTTAGTTTGATGTCATAGGACAAGCAAAGGAAATTGAGAGAATAGTGGAGGATCCCTGCATAGAGCTTCTTTTTCTGTCTGGAAGCCAGGAATATCAGGAATGGTTCATAGGTAGGTACTAGCCTATTGGCCCTACGGCTTGTAAAAGCCTAGCCAAAAAGGTACCCTGGCTTTTGCCACCCAAGAAAATTATTTTCCTGTGCCCCTGTCAAGCAGAACCACAGAAGAGATCCCCAGGGTGAATTTCCTATTACCCATCCAATCATCAAGATTTTTCTTGGAGTGCTAATGAGGAGCTCTGTTTGACATAGATAGGTAGTCTGTTCCAGAGTATGGGAAGTCTCTGGGACAGGAATCTATCCCTCCAGCATGTTCTGTTTATTGTGGTGACAAGGTTTAGGTCCCTAGAGCGTGTAGCTCGGAGGGATTGGGATTTCTTTAAGTGGAGCATGTCCAACAGCTCTGGGTTTGACATAGCTTTGTATGTTAGGCAGAGATCACCTCTGAGTACGCGATATGCGACAGAGTAAAGCTGGAGTTTTTTGAGACGGTTCATGAAGGCATCTGTTTGAGGCCAGTAATCCTCTTTGTGAGGTATTTTTGCAGCCTTTCCAGTTGTTGTAGATATCTTGTGAGATACATACCAAAAGGGGCGTTGTACTCTATATAATGGGTCTAATGAGTGATGAGTAGAGGGGAACAATGACCTCTTTTTCTGGATGAGAAACCTTTTGTGATGAGGTGTGCCATGTAGAAGGATTTCCTGACCACTGTGGCGATGTGATTATCAAAGGAGAGACTACTGTCCACCTGTGTCCCAAGGTCTCATCACACTTTCAGTGTTAAGTAGACTACCGCCTATGTGGTAGTTCATGGGTACAGAGTTTTTACTAAAGGGGATGACAATGCACTTTTTGGCACTGAGCTTGAGACCATGTCTTTGACACCAGGCATCTGTCTCAGTGAGGCCCTTTTGTAGGATGTCCACATCGTTAGGCGTTTCGATTATGGCTCCTAGTTTGCAGTCATCTGTGAATTTAGTTAGCCAAAGACCTTCCGTGTTAGCCTGTACTTCGCAGAAGTAGATACCAAACAGGAGAGGACCCAGGACTGAACCCTGTGGTACTCCATTTGTCACTGGTCTGAAGTCTGATTTGGAGTCTGCTACTTTCACAGTGTTGGTTCTGTCAGTAAGCCAGTTGGCAACCCATCTTGTGACATAGGGATTTATACCTAGTTTAGTGAGTTTATCTATAATTCCAGAGTGGGGGATGGTGTTGAATGCCTTGGCGAGATCTAGATAGTCTGTGTGAACCACCTTACCCTCATCTATGGCTTTGGTGACTACTTCAAAGAAGTCTATCAGGTTTAGGAGACATGATCTGCCGTTTACAAACCCAAACTGTGTGGGGTCCAGAGTTTGGAGATCTCAAATGTCTTTGTTTATGAGTTCCATGATGATACGTTCCATGGCCTTGCAGACTAGGCTCATCAAGCTAATGGGGCGATAGTTCCCGGGGTCTGTTGTGGCCCCCCCTTTGTGGAGTGGGATAACTGTCACAGTGTGCCATTCAATGGGCACAAAGCCTGAGGTGAGGCTATGATTGAACATGGTACTTAGGTGGGGTGCCAGTTCATTCTGTAGTTCATGTAGATGGCAGCCTGGGATGTTGTCAGGTCCCATGGATGCTGTGTTCTTGGCTTTGGAGAGTGAGGTTTTTACCTGTGCAGCCGTGATTACAGGAACTTTGCATTCTTCCGGTATAAAGATAGGCCCTTTAGGGGGTGAGAGGGGGTAAAGTTAGCACTGAACCTATCTGCCAGGATGTTGGCAATATCAGTTGGTTCTGTATATTTAGTGTCATTGTGCTGCAACTCAGAGCAGATCTGAGTGTTGCCATTGAGATTCTTGACATAGCTATAGAATGCTTTGTGGTTGTCTTTAGAATCAGTGGCAATTTTGTTTTCATAACTAGCTTTGGAGGATTTTATGAGGGATCTCAGCTTCTTACTGAGGCTGACCAGGGAGTTCCTCCAATCGTGGGATTTTACTCTTTTTTGCAGCAGTTTCTTTCTTCTGTTGTAGAGTTTGTTTATGGCAGAAGACCACCAGGATTGGCTTCCTTTTTTTGGAGGATAGCATCTTGGTTCTGTTAGGGATAGCATGATCCATGCACTCGTGTAAGTGCTTATAAAGTGCATTTGTGTAGGATCCAGCAGTCGTACCTCTATTGTCCATCTGTATGGGTGTTGTGAAGTTTGCCACTTCTGTCTTAAGAAGCATGAAGTTGACTTTGGAGAAATTTTTTACGGTTGTTTCCCTAATGGGGGGGTGGGAGCAGGATGTGGATGTCTAGGGTGATTAGCTTGTGGTTGGATCTGACCAATGAGGAGCTGACCTCTGGTGTGGAACCCATGTTGGTGATGACCTGGTCTAGGATATTGCTGCCCCTGGTGGGAGTGTGGATAAGTTGATCCAAGGAGTTGGAAATGATGATTTCCAGAAAACGTTGAGCAAAAGAGTTGGTACATGAGTAGTTTTCCCAGTTAATGGTAGGGTAGTTGAAATCATCCATTATTAGAGTGTTGGGTTGTACCTCAATATTTTCCAGTGTATTAAGAAAAGAGGAGTGGGAATCCTGGGTGGGAGGCTTAGGTTAGGTTATGCACTGTAGACTAACCACGAGCAGGGCCAGCAACCTAAGGCAGAACAGGACTGAAAGGGGGGAAAGCCTAGTCAAAGATGGCACCACAAACGCTGGCGTCCCTAAATAGATTTAGTGGAAGGTGAGGCAGTGTAGCTTTGCACTGTAAAACAGAACATGCAAGTTTTTTTGCACTATAAATTAAACTCTGCAACTTGCTTCAGTTAGGCATTTTAAACTTTTCATTTAGCTTTATACATTGTACTAAATGCTGGTATGTTTATTGCAATAAATTCAGTTTAGCTGTTTATGAGAAATGTAGCTTTGAAATGAAAACCATTTTAGTACATAAACTGACTTCATCTTCATGCTTTGTAATAAATTTAACACTGCACATTTGAAATGAATTTGGCTTTTATTTTAGAAGCCTTTCACTTTGCACAATAAAAAAAACTTTGTAAAGTAATAAGACTATGACATAATCACTTCTGTTGCTTTGAGATTAGTAATTAGGAGTTACAAGTTTCATTGTGATAATTAATTTGTTGTATAATGAAAACTGGGCTTTTAACATCACCTTTCTGCCAAAAGAAAAAGTAAAACAAAATACAGTTTTTATTTTAAATGTGTTGATTGCAAGAGAAAATAAATAAATTCAGTTTCATAAAACAAAAAGCATACTGTTTCTGAGGCTTTTAACATCGCCTTTCTGCCAAAAGAAAAAGCAAAACAAAATACAGCTTTTATTTTAAATGTGTTGACTGCAAGAGAATTGAACTAATTTAGTTTCATGAACAAAAAAAGCATGCAATTTAATCTGGACATTCATGCCAGATCTAATGTTTTCCACAGAAACAAGTCAGTTTTGGGACTATGCAACATGAACGAATATCATTTATGAAGAACATGCCCATTATAGTGTTTCCTTCAGACTTCCAGATCACACAGATTGAATAAAAATAAATAAATAAATAAAGCTGAATGTATCATGCAGGTCAAAAAGGTACTAGTGCATGAATTTGATGACATTCTAACTATGGAGGGAACGGGTCAATCTCTGCCAGGACGCTTGAACCAGTGACACCATGAAATCCAAAAGTCATTGGTGTAGAGCATCATGATGTATGTAGCATCCATCAACAAAGAACAAAGGGTAGTTGGAAAATTTTGAAATTTCATTGATTTTTAGGCAGCCAGGGGAAAAGTAAATACTTTAAGTTCTGCCACCAGAGGATTATTCAGGCTTGATATATGAATTATTATACTTACCTCACAAACTCCTTCTTGTCATTTCAGCAGTAACAGCTTCCCTACTGTATTTAGTAATATCTAATGGCAGCTAATAAGCTGAATACAATTTGAAGAGAGACGTTTATTGGGCATGTCACTAATATTCATGAAATATTCAAAATAGTGCATTAAAAATTTAAAGTAAAACAAGTTTAATGCAACTAATGTAAGCTGTACAATTCTTTTTAATAAAAAGAAGGAAAATAATCTGTAGTTTTAAGAAATGCTACATAAGGTTGTCAATTAAAATCTGTTGCACAGGTTAAAAAATTAAATAACATTATGATTATATCTAAAAATATTTACACTTTAAAAAATGTCAGGCAAACTGTCAATGACTGGGCCAACAAGCACTACTAAGAGTTTTAATTAATTAAGGATTTTAGGCTGTATGTCCATAACAGTTTGATAAGTGCATGGGGCCCAGTTTTGGTGCAATGACAGAAGAGGTACGAGGATATTGTCAGCATGTGATAAAGAAAATAGACTACTATATCTCTCAGTAATACTGGTTACAACACCATTGAGTGTGACCTAAATGTGTAAAGTTTATAACGATAAAAAATAAGTTAGACAAGAGTAATGCATTTGATTTGAAACTACTGGATTTGCACTTTAACAGCGTGGTACATTAACTACTCAGATTATAGTCAATTAGATGGTACACTATGCTCAGAGTAAAGTTCAGTGTAGATGCAAGAGCAAATTGCCGCAGGTCTAAGCAGTACTGTCTGCTTGTTCCATGTTTAATGAAAGTGTTCTGCATTCTGAGCTGTTCATTTTGGTGAGGCTGTCAGTAATGGTGTTTGAATCACCTAGTAAAGGTTCTGAAGCTTTAAAAGTCGTGTTGCTTTCTCTCTGATATACAAGTGTTTCTGGAATGTTCCACAAGTGTAGAGCAATAAAGCCCTAACTAAAATAACAGACAAACTGAGTTCAATTAGTAGCATGAGGAAGGAGTGGGGAATGTGTCAAGTCACACGTACTGGGGCTGAATCCCTGGTTGCGACGAGGGATCACATGAAAGGTGATATCTTTAACTGGGAGAGAGACACTTGATTATGTTGCATGTGGAGGCATGGATGTACCTCACAAAAGTCAACTTGCATGCTAAACACTTGCACCTGAATTCACATGTGCAAGGAAAGCAGAGCTTGATGAAAAATATCACTCTATCAGTATATGCATGATAACTTCCATATTCAGTTTACACCTCTCACCCCTGGGAATAAATGAGCAAAAGGTCTCTTTCCCAGGGTCATGAATGTGTCAACAGAGGGACTTAAAGGGCACAGCTTGATAGTCAACATTGGTGGTGGTGGTGGGCTGGGCCAAAAAATGTGTATATGTATATATATATATATATATATATATATATATATATATATATATATATATATACACACATCTGTTTTTAGTGACACATTACAGAATTTGCAAGCAACATCAAGGAATAGGAAATAAAGGAAAAAACAGGGATTGTAATTACTCTGACCACTTTTGACATTAAACTAAACAAACAACTTGGAGGACAAATGAAGTCTACTAAAGCCAAACTTGAGGTAAATTTGGCTCCCAGGCCAAGGATAACCAGAAGGCATTCTTTAGCCATGTCCACAACCTTAAAGGCAATATACAATTGTGTGTTGAGCTCATTGTTAATGGAGCCAGCTATACTGAGCCATAAGACACACCAAACGTACTGGCTAACAAATTCAGATCCAGTTTTACTCCTTTCTCCCCTCAACCTCTCTTCAGGAAATACCAGCAAATATAACTTCCCCTACTATCACTAGGGAACAGGTCCATAATACTCTCTCTAAGTCCAAGAACACTGCATCAATAGGCCCAGACAATATCCAAAGATGCATACTAAATAGCATGAATCATGACCTAAGAGGCCTCCTGGAATTGTTATTCAACTGTAGCCTTCAACCACTAGGCTTTATGCTTCATGAATGGACAATAGCAATAGCACACAGGTGGACCATCTACAGACCCTGGAAACTACAGACCCACAAATCTCACTAGTCTCACATGCAAAGCAATGGAAAAAATACCATGGAAAGGAGCAATAATGGCATAAGAAACACTGAGACACTGGAACCAACCCAATTTGGTTCATCAAGGGCAATCATGCTTATTCAGTCTGGTGGACTTCTTTGAGAAGGTCACGAAAGCAATGGATGAGAGTAAAATAGTTCATACTGCCTACTTTGACCTGGCCAAGGCATCTGACACAATACCACACTTGGGCATTGTTGACAAACTCAAGAAATTGGGTATAAACCCTTATGTCACCTAGTGAATAGCTAGCTGGCTCACAAACAGGAGCAATGAAGTTGGAAATGGGGATTCTACCTCTACAAAGAGGCCAATCAGAAGTAGTGTCCCTCAGAGACTGGTCTTGGGATTGCTCCTTTTTGGCATTTACTTCTCTGAAGTCAAGGTTAATTTAATGACCACTGGCTGATTAAATTTGCAGATGTTCTTCAGGAAGGGCTGACACAAATAACTAGTGTCAGCGCCCTGGGCTAAATCTAAAGACGCTCAAACAGCCAGATTAGTCAAACTAGTGTCAAAGCTCTGGGCTAACTCTAAATGCCAGGAAATGCATAATAGTATCCTTCGGGAAGTCATCCACACCTGGTAAATATCAAATTGACAACACACACACACACACACACACACACACACACACACACACACACACACACACACACACACACACACACACACACACATACAAAATCTACACGTTTACTATCATGTGTCTACAGCATTGAGGTAATCATTCTATGTTTTGCAACTTATAAACATAGGTATAGCATCTAGGTCCAAGGAAGTTATTGTTTTACTGTATTTGGCATTCATCAGACTTATCATTGGATACAATAACTCCTTTGGTATGTACCAAACCAGGCACTTCCAACAACTGGAATGTTCACAGAGCTTCCTCACTAAAAGAATACAGGGTGTAAGTAACATATCCTATGCAAATCACCTCAAAGCTCTGTCCTTGTATTCTATCTCCTACAGGCTGCTGAGGCGAGATCTATGCCTGGCATACAAGGCATTGTCAGACCCCACCCTGATGGACCTCCTGCATATCGGCAAAACAAATAATACCAGAACAATCCATTCTAAAGACTTGAACTTAGCTTAATACAAGTAGGACCTGCTGGAGAGGCAGTTATGTATTCCAGAGACCACCCCTTCTCAAATGGAGAGTTCAGGAAATATAGCCCAGTGTGCCTGTTATTAATAACATCTGTGACTGACACTCTGGACTTTGGAGGCTGGAGGTGGGATGATAAGGTTAATTAGTTGTGTGAATGGAGGTAGAAGGAAGAAGAGAAGTAATGTACATGTTCCAGGAAGAGACGTACATTACGAAATACATGTAAGAATCCAAAGTCACTTGAGCTGGTGATCAGACGTTGGGATAGTTTTGGCAGGTGATGACAGGGTAAAGTAAAAGGCTCCACTGTTTGCAAATATAAACTTACCACAACTGTTACAGACAGGCTTATACTCAGCATATGCAATATCACTGTAACAGATGCATGTATGTGTACAAGTGTTTGGGTACAGTCCAGGTGTACTCATTGTTCACAGCATACTAACACAACTGAGGGTGGTTCTACACATGGGCTTCTAATGTGAGTATAAAAGAATTTCCATTTGCTACATGTCAAATACAGACACAAAATATTGGTAGGATGAGGGAATCTACATAAAAACAGAAACTCAGGTACCTCATCTGTAAACATTTTTAAGCTATAAATAAATGTGTCAGACAAAACACACTGTATAGATACTAACAAGAACATCTTGAGTGTCAGTTTAGTTGTTATGAGATGCGATGTTGAACAATGTTGGGGACTAATACAGTCTCCTTGTTCAGATGGATGAATCTAAATGATCAAATGCATAAAATGAATTATATTAATGGTAATGCCTTGTGATCCAAAAGTGGTAGCTATCCTGGTCAACAGTAACTCGGGAGAATCTTAGAATTCTTGTCTAAACGTAATTAACCCTTTATCTTTCTTTGAGGGGGTTAGATTATATTTTCATTTCTTTTTTTTTCCTGATTACTCAGTCCAAGATCCTGTAACTCTGTTACTGCTATTGTGATTTTTAGGATCATTTCATTCATTTAAGTATTAAGTCTCAGACATAACGAATATTGATGTAATAGTCTTGCATATTCCTCAAGTACAGTCTGGGATGTCAGCTGAAAGGCAGCGTAAACTAAAGGTGAAGCTTTGTTGGATCACTGACAATCTAGTTTCCTTACATGATTTTTGCATTAGTGGAAATGAAGACATCACAACTTCTCTGGAATTTATATGCATTTTAGTGAATACCCATGCATTTCGCTTAAACGTTTTGTATATCAATTAAAATTGTGTTTAGTTTTTTGACATCATTACAACAGGAAATTAATTTGAACACTATTTTTTGTTTCCCTCTTAGTATGCTGCTTTATATACAGTGTTTCTGGATAGTGTATCAAATGTCATACACTGAACATAATCTTAATAGTTCAACTAAAGTATATTTACAGTACAAAATCTAAAATAAACTTCACTTTCAACATAAAATGAAAACAAGTACACTGCTTGATTGGAACATACATGGTTAACTTGAATTCCAGTTATAAAGTCTCTTACTGAATGCAAAACTCCACGGTTCTCGGGTATTTCAGATATGGTTAAGGTATCTCACACATCCAGCATTAGTCTCCTGGGACTGCACAAACAAGTCCACAATTAGGCTGGTGGTATTCCTTACCTTCTTCGGTTCAGGTTTCATCCAACAATCTTTACCTCTGGTCTTGAAAAATTCCTCCCTAAGAAAAGCAAATGTCTATACCACTGTGAGCTATGGCCTTGTTTTTAAACAGCACATCATTAGGCGACTCGCATTAAACTCTGCTACCATGTGCTTTACTACAGTATTATGCAACTTATATGCACAACCGTTAAGCTCCTTATGTATTATGTGGTGTAAATAACCCCCTAAAAACACTTCTAGCAATACAATAGTTAGTTGTAGGACTTCACTTTCATTTGAGTAAAATAGGTTTATGTTTTGTCTTTTTTCTACCTCTACCCTATATATATATATATATATATATATATATATATATATATATATATATATATATATATATACACACACACACATAAATTTCTTAACTGAAAACATCTGACTAAGCAGAAGGGTATTAAATGCAGCTTAAGGGAATTACAAAAAAAATATATATATATATATATATATATATATATACACACACATATATATATATATATATATATATATATATATTGGTGTTTGGTCAGGGACTGGTTATTTAAAGTCCAGACATGTCCAGCAGATTGAATGGGCTTCTAATGACAACATTCTTTAGTTATGCTCGAGGTGTACTGTCCTTGGAGGCAGTTATACTAGTTAAATAGTGTAGGAGGATATAAATTGTGGAAATTTTGCTCCAGCTCACATAAAATCATTTAGCCAGAAGGTCACTCAGCCAGATTAGTCAGACAAACCTTTGACTACACTCAGTCCTTGAATTATGGTGTTATACCCCAAAGGGACAGGTAGATCATATAGTTTCTCTTTTAGAGCTCAGTGCCAGTTATCAGTTTCAGGACTGCTCTTACTATAATGTGCACACTGAGAGAAGTATTTTTTTTGTCGCACAGAGTGCCATGAAGCACTTATCATGAATGAAAAAAAAATGTAACCTTACCTTGAGTCCTCTTTGAGATTTTGACATGTATACCCCCAGTTTATTTTGGGAACACATGGTGCTTCAGTTATACTGCTCCTTCACTGTAGGTGCTTATACAAGCGGAGCACATGACTGTAAAATGGGACACCTACATTACTGTACTTTTAGTGAAGAATACTTGGACTCATGCCAAGAAAACAGGCCGTATAACCCAGCTTACTAAAATAACTTAATTTTTATCTGTCTGAGTATGTTTTTATTATTCTAGTGTCAGGAATATGGCCATTTGTACATTGGATTCTCTAGTTCCTGGCCTACATTTTATAGTAATAAAAATACAGAAACATGAGTTTCACTTCTAGTTTGGATGCTTATTTTACTTTTCAGTGTATCTGTCTGATGTATTTCTGTAATAGCAAATATGATAGAACTATTCTGACCACTGTGGTCACTTATTCTGCCCATTTCTACTTTCTGGGTAAGCACCAGATCTGATATAAGCAAAATGTTTTTCTTTATTTACATCCACAGTAAGAGTCACCTTATATCACATTTACCTTCTGATTGTAATGGCTGTCTGGACCAAACATGTTATGAAATAGTCATTTGTTAGCCACTTGTTAAAAGTCTGTTGGACTGACTGGCCAAAGCCCTATGCCTTTTGTTTTGTCAAGAAAGCAGAAGTCATGAACAGTGATATAGCTAAGCAATTCAGTCCCACATTTTCATTATATAACACTGGTTCACTGTAGAAAGAAAACTGCCAGCGAATCATATAACTACATTTTAACCCTTGAATACTGACTGGTACAACATGACCAGTGCATAGTATGAATTACAAAGGCATCTCACATTTCAAACAGCATCACAGAGATTTATGCTGAATGAGTATGAATTTAAAATCAACACTAAAAGAAAATGACAAATCAGATTAGCACAACTTATTCATGAGCATATATCAGTATTCATTCTTTTTAAGTCAGCATTGATAAAAAGGGGGGTAACTGAATAATAGCAATAATCAATGACAGAGCAGTGTGTATTACAGGGGGATTTACTGATTCCAGGTTTAAGCATGTGTTTACGTGGGCCTCATCCTTAGGATAAAACCTAGCTGTCTGTGAATAAATCTCACCATTAAGGCCACAACCCTCCCACATATTACTGCTCTAAATCACACATCCTTCATAATGTCCATTAAGGATTCATAAAAAAAAGGCAAGCTTCACTATGTTGGGACTTGTAATAAATGTCCAAATCCATAACATAAAAGTTAAAACAGTGCATTGAAAAACATCATCACATACCTAAGTATCTTCATTTTTGCAGGGGAATGCAACCCCACTGGCAACCGAATGCAAGATCTGCCTCCACACACCCAAGTCTCCAAATATACTACCTTTCAGACTACAGAAACTCAGTGTAAAGGGAAAACCATTAAAACAAAATCGCTATTTCCCTTTACTCCAAGGAGGGTGACTTCTGAAAAGCCATTGAGTTTAATGAGTGACATTCCCACACCCAATATACTGAAGTGCCAACATTCCAACATCTTTGCTGAAACTAACTGGCATTTTAAATGTTAACAAAATGGCATACAAGCAGTGTAGTGTCACCTCTTTTGAGCCACAGTACTGTTTTCTAGCACTGCAGTCTACAAACAATGGCTGTGAGATACTTCAATGCAAGTTTCCTTACCTGGGTTTTCTTCCTGTTAATTTCAGATAGAAGTCATACAGTAGCGCTGGGGCTTTGTGACTGACAGCAATCCAGTACTGATTTACCAGCTGATTGGATGTCATGTTGGCATTTGGTCTCCTGAAGGCCTGTTCTAGAGGATTCCTTTTGAATGTTGAAATTACATGATGTTCTGAAATAAAAACACAAAAAAACAAGTCATTATTTTTAGCCTACAGTTGATGTGCCTACCAGAAAATCATGGGAGAAGTCAAGTCTAAGACCTCTGCCTTCATGCCACAAGTGTTGCTGTAAATTGCTTTAGGCAACCAATTAATAAAGCTTCTCTGTAAAACCCTTTCAATATGACCTTTATGAAATAATCATTTTTAAGAATGGTTTCAAAACAATGTCTTAACCTATTACTATGGATGACTGCTGTACAATTATTCATCGTAATAGGTTAAGACATTGTTTTGAAAACACTCACAGCAAGACGTCCCATTTGATTCTCAGCTAGAGCATCTTTTGTGTGGAGGCATGCATGAATGGGCGTGCCTTTGTTGAAGGTTGTGCATCAGAGCTGGTAACTCGGCACGTAAAAATTCACTACCAAACATTAGCGGACCGGAGTTCCGCTGTGGCGACCCCTAATCGGGATAAGCCAAAAGACACAACAAATGCTGTACAATTATTGTAAAGGCAGTGCTCTGCAGGTGAACTCATAGCTCTCAGCAAGTCAGCAGTTCTTATTTGGCACCTCATTCTTCACTGCATTAGTTGTTCTGCTTCTAAATCTCCTTGTAATTACTACTACTACTACTGTTTACGTCTTACTCGCTAAGTGCAAACTCTTATCAAACTCGTTATTCATTATGTTTCCCTTACGCTACAAAGTCTTGTATGTCATGCTTCATGTTTACTTCATTCACCTTGTTCACCCGTCTGTTGACACTAAGCCCATTTATTAACAGACATTTTATTGAAAATAGTTATGAAAACTGAGGCCTCATTAATATTTTAGTTTTCCTTTATGCTGCCCGCAGTGTTCATGTATTGGACAAGCTAGACAATACGTTAACAGTGACTGCATAAAAGTCATAGAACAGATTACAGGACTCCCTTCCTTTATTGGCTTACATTATACATTTGTTATTGGTTGAACTGTTTTTCATCACTCATGTTGTTGTCTGCATACAACACTTCCCTCTATAGTTTCCTTTAGTCTTCATTCCTTATGTTCAAACCTCTCCAGTACATGAGCTATGCTATTTCTAAGGAAGTCAAACCTCTCCAGTACATGAGCTATTCTATTTCTAAGGAAGTCAGCTTTCTCCAAACTAAAGCTCCAAAACTACAAAATCAAAGTATAATGATCCACTACTAACTCAGTGTTGATTGCAGTTTCCTAGAAAGTTCAGAAATTCGAATGAATGGTTCAGCAGCAGAAGTTTGCCACTGCATTTAAATATGAGACTGTACAAGAAGATCATGTCCCTTACCCTTGGTAGGGGGTGATCGTAGAAGTATAATAGTTAAGTGGCACTTGGGCACATGACCCTCCCTTCCCCCAATCTTTGCATTTTTTTGCCTCCTCTTAGTTTTTTATTGGATTTTTTTATTGGATTTTTTACATTAAACTGGTTATCTGTGAATTTTTGAACACTGATGCTTGGATCATTGACTGCATGCCAAGGATCCACGACCCCCTTAAAACAGAAATTCTGTCCTTCATGGTATCAGTCCCTTTCTGTTTTTCCTGCATAATTGTTCTGAAAATCCCCTCCTGTGTATAACCCTATAATGATGCAGCAACTGCTTGAATGGTACTATACAGAATACCATTCTTTTTTATAAATTACAGAACTGCCTTTGCTTTATTTTTCCTTTTTTGACAGCACATATGACCATAAGGTCCCCATCCTTGTCATGCTCTGTAAACCCATTTACCCCTGTGTGACTGACAGCTCAACTAATGGCTTATTTAGTGATACTCAGTCTGGAGTTGAAAGTTGAATGGTGGGATTAGGGACATCTTCCTTGGGGCTGGTGGGATTAGGGACATCTTCCTTGGGGCTGGTGGAATTAGGGACATCTTCCTTGGGGGGTGGTGTTTGTTTCCTAGCTGTAAGTGTTGTCACTGTATAATAATGTTATGGCTACATGGAAGGGGGTGGGGCAGGTCCTTAGGGTGGCTATGCTACTGATTGTCCTCTCACACACCAGCCTGGGGTCTCCCTCTCTGAGCTCACTAGAGGAATGCCCACTCTTACCCTCCCACCAGGATAGGCATTACTCATTCTCCCTGCCAGCTCCATCAAGCACATGAACTGCTAACTGAACTCAGGATGCCTAGGTTGTAGTCAGGACTTTACCCCTCTCCACTACCTTGCAAATCTACTAATGATTTCTATGTTAATAATTGTATTCCTCTGTATTACTTTTATTTAAAAAAATCATATTACACTACAATTGCACAAAGCAAAATTTAATTTGCATTTTTCTTTCAGTTTGAATTTGGTGGCAAAACTCTTTTTTTGCAATGCACAAGATTCTATTTTTGGGACATTGAATCAGGTTTGCATAATGTTGTTATATTTTTAAATCTTTATATAAAATCTGAACAGCATTCTAATTCTAATTGTGCACACAAGCCTCTGCATCTTTATTCTCTTTTACAAACTGTGCTCATTAAATATTTAAGCAAAAACTATATGTCTGGTTTTGTGCCAGCTGTCTGCTGCTACTTAACATAAGCAGTATATAGTTTCCAACAGCATTTTAGCAAAACAAAAACAGTTAGATGTGAAAATAAGCTGTCATTGTGTGCATTTTCTTGTTAGCATGAATCAAATGAAAGTAATACTACAAGGAACTGATCTGTGCAGTGCTACTTGGTGAATACACTTCAAACTTATTTAGCTTTGTTTCTAGAACAATAATTATGATTATTAATATGCAAGTAAATTCAGGAAGCCTCTGTGCTACACATGCATAACTTGTAACCACCTCTACATTGGAGTCTTTTGTACCATATTCTGCATATTTTTATGAAGAAACTTTGAAAAAAGCATTAGGGTACTGGCCAGAGAATGCCCTTTTAGGTTATGCATAAGGTGTAAGTGAATAAGTGCTAAGTGAAGAGGCTCTGTGGAAAAACCACTATCACTGCTGTTTTATATTTGTAAATACACCTGGATGCAAAATGAAAGGTGATGACATTTTAACAGAAACAAAAAATGAAGCACTAATCAATTGTTTACACAGAGTAAAATATGTCTTGATGATTACCAGGCATTACTTTTCTTGAATCTGTACAACGTCTGTGCAGGTTAATAAACATTATGATTTAAATTGCCAGATTACATGTATTATAAATCTTCATTCCAAAGTGGAGCCATTTTTGCGGCATTCAGGGATAAAGCCCTAAGACTCAGGCAACCTGGGTTTGATTAGTGGCTTGGATGGAATGGCAGAGAGATGTTTCAAAAATTGGTAGAATTAGAGGACAGAGCATTGATGGAAAACTTGAGATTTTCTGCTCTATCAGAGAAACTGGAAGGAACAGACTGTATTAATTTTATGAAAGCACAAATAAGTAACTGAACTGGTATTCCACAGCAGGAGTTGTTAACTGAAAAGGCACATTGTGGGTATGTTCCAGACCTGGACATGAAAAAGCAGCCAAGATGTCTAATAGTTAAGGTATAATCCTACCAGCAGAAAGAGTTGCTTCTGACAAAATTGCAGCAGAAGGACAAAGTATTAAAACTTGAAGACAATAGTGTGTTTGTGGAAAATGACTACTCACTATACACCAGGCAGAAGAGGGAATTCCAGTAATCAGGGAATGTTGAGAAGCAGGCATGAGATTCAGGCTGCTGTATTCAGCTACCTTCAGAATACTTTTTTTTCCTGGAGAGTCAACATAATTTTTTGATGCCGAACATGTTAAGGAGGAAATACAAAAGTTTGCATAAGAAAAGTGGGCTATCAAACAGAAGGGGACTCTGCTTATTCTTCTGATAATAACGGTCATAGTGAGACTATACCACTGAAACCTTTTGCAGTGTTCTAAAGGAAAATGTTTCAAAGAAAGTGAAAAGCACAGAGTTGACGAGAAGAACCAGGAATATGTTGAAAATGAACCAGAGACTGGAGCTGAGAGATAGAGATTAACAGGAAGAAAAACAGCACCTCGCAAATTCCTGAATAAATGTTGGATTACAAACCATCAGTCACATTTGTAAAATATGACAGAACAAGAAAAGCTAGAAATATTGGACTTTTTTGACTTTGTTAAAATTGTAGGGGATTCCAAAGCATATGCCCTCCTTCATCCCATTTATGGTTGGAAGAGCATTAGGGAGAAGGGAAGAGGAAGGAAAGTGGTAACTATGAAAAACAAGTTTTGCTCTTCACAAAATTTTTAGAAAACATGATATATACTGCATGTTATATTGTAAAGCATTTTCAGTTAGTCTTGAGTGTATTGGAGATATGAAAGTAAACAGGCGCCATTTTCTTCCTTCTGCTTTCTTTCTTCTTGTTTAGTTTTAGGAAATGTAGGCAATGCAAAATAAAAAGAGAATAAAGCCAGGAAAAAAGCATGTTTAACATAATAGGCTGTAATCTTAGGTTGTTGAGGTGAGGGAGTGGTTGTAAAAATATATAAGGCATGATAAGTAAAATTGATATGCTTTTTCTTATTTTTGAAGAGAGGAATGACTGGATTAAAGGCCTTCACTTAATCTACCAAGTTTTAAGTGGAAGCAAGTTTAAAAGAACACTGAATGTAATGAAAAGTTTTTAGTGAACACAAGAAGCTTGTAGCTGAAGGCTACTGAGTATCTAGTTCTCACATTTCTATGGAGACAAACTGATAAGAAGTCAATAAATTTAGAAATAAAATGATACCAAGGCAGTAAAGGTCCCAGCAAAGCAAAACAATGTGAAGTAACAAATAAACAGCAATCCAGGACCACCAAAGCTTCAGAAAAAAAAAAACAGGAACTTTAATAAAAAGTAAGCACTTTCATGCCAATAACTCGGCACTTCATCAGACAAAATACAAAGACACAAAGGCACTCTATAATAAAGGCAATCAATCAATCAGTGAAACAATTTGCGCTCTCTTAGTAGGGGGTTTTAAAGGCACATAGGCATTAAGTCCAGGATTTCTATGTGCCTGCACCTTCATAATCCACTTACTCTCAGCCTTCTCAGTAGAACTGCTTAAATCACCACCCCTCTTATTAACATCAATTCTCTGTAATACTAAAAAATTAAAAGAATGATCTTTAAAAACTTGCACATGTCTATATAAAGGACTGCTATCGTCTTTATTTCTTATATAACCAACATGCTCCAAAATATGTTCCCTTAAAGTCCTAATAGTTTTGTCTACATAAAAACTACAACATTTTGTGCAAAATGCAAGATACACAAGGTGTTTACTAGTGTAATCTGCATAAAACATGGGATTAAAAACAAAACCATTAGATGGATGTGCAAATATTTTAACGTCTGAAATATAACAACATGCAGTACAATTCATACACATAAAAGTACCTAATCTAACAGATAAAGATCTGGTATTATTGCTTTTCCCATAACAAAGTTGTCTCTTAAGGGACATACCATTTTTAAAACAAAAGTGTGCTGTAGTACCTACAAT
The DNA here is from genome assembly GCF_019279795.1 of Protopterus annectens. Classification (NCBI taxonomy): domain Eukaryota; kingdom Metazoa; phylum Chordata; order Ceratodontiformes; family Protopteridae; genus Protopterus; species Protopterus annectens. The sequence continues at coordinate 757,887,385 of NC_056745.1, forward strand.
ATCTGAAACAGAGCTATCTGAGGTAAGTATAGGCCAATTTCAACGTATCACCTCACAAACAGCCCCAGTATCACTAGTAAACGTAATTACAGGTCTAACCTGATTCCTACTAGAAACTCTTCCTGACACAGGGAATATCATTTCTAGAAAAAAAATGGTCTAGCTAAATCAGATCTAGCTATACTCACATCTTTCACTGCACTGGAGCATGTTGTCTTACGTACAGAGAGACACAAAGTCATAACATATCAGGATTTGCAGGCAGAAATGAGAGCAATGTGGAAGAAAGATACCCAGATGGCTCCAATAGTAGTAGGAGCAATGGGTCTTATAAAAAAGATTCTACAATGATATTTAGATATGTTACCAATACATGTAACTCGGTACGAATTGCAGGAGTCATTACTGGGCACAATCCGGGTGCTGCGAAGAGCACTTCTGGCTGACATCAAAGATTGATACAATACTAATTTCATGAACTTTAATCATACTTTGACTTAGGAATGGGGTCCATTCCCATCATAGTATTGGAAACCCAAAAGATGTGGAGAAAATAAAAAAAAATATTATATTCATTAAGGAGCAGAACGTATTCTAAGAACTAAGCCAACGCAGGAATGAAGAAATTAGTTTCTGCCAATAGAGTTGACTACAAGAATAGGTAAGAAGATGCTGAAATTTACTGAAGAAAACTGAAAAATGAACCAAGGTACTGGGAACAAATAATTAGAGAAGGAAATGTAATACAATGAGGAAAAAGCCAAGAATACATTTGGACTGCAGGCTAGAGACTGCCTTCCCTATCAAGGGCTGATAGAGTACAGGCAAAGAGAATGGAATAAGGGGATCCTAAGTGAAAGACAAGCACTGGGAGAGTTTTACTGAAATCTAGAACAGAACCTGCTGCTAAAAATGGATAATTAGTAGGGCATATAAAACTTTGCATGACAAGTATAGGAAATGATTAAAATGATTGGGAAGAGACTGGATGATCAACTCTCAAAGAAACAACGGGAGGATATATGCATGCCTTCCAAATATGCAACAAAGTCTAGAAGATTTAGAAATTTTGCCTGAAAGTATTTACATAGTTATCTTTATACCCCAAGCAGACTCCAAAGTATTTTTCCTCAGGTAGACTGTAAATGTTGGCGGTGTGATGGGGAAGTAAGAGGTAATTGGGATCATATTTTTTGGGAGTGTAACACGTTGGCAGACTTGAAAAATTCCCTGCAAACTATCCTGTCAGAAATACAGGATGAGCAAACTGGTGTTACTAAGGAAATGATTTTTGAGCTATGATACAGAATCAGAATTGCCTAGACATAGTAAGGCTGTGCTGAGTTTAATTTTGGTGGCTGCCAAAAAAGCAATTACTAGAAAGTGGAACTCTAAGTCTAAATCAACCGCACTAGAAGAAGTAAATATAGTATCAGAGATAAATGAACTGGAAGTGTGATCTTTCGAAAAAGATAGGAGCAAATTACATAGTAAAATTGGAACTTGTGGGAACAATACATGCAGAATTAATGTTTTGGAGCATAAATAAGGTTTAAGGGAAGGCAGAAATTGAATGTGCTATGTAATGTTTGATTGACAATGATTGTATATAAGATTATATGGGATGTATAAAATTTGCAAGTGAAAATATGTCAACATGAATTGTTTTCATTTTTATAAATGTATGATTGCCTATGTCATACATGATAATTAAAACATGTTTCTTATTTAAAAAAAATGACTTTCTGATTCAGAACTAGGTTAAGCTGGTTTATAAACAAATAATTATACATCCAGATGCAATTTCCAAAATGTTAGGCAACCACATATTTGTGCAGGGAAGGTTGACCCCAGTTTGCATTCTTGAACACATACATGGATATAACACTTAAACACAAAGTCCTTCCCCTTTCCACAGCAATATCAAACTGTGAAATGAGAAACACAGAATTAATTAATTAATTTGGTCTCCAGTTACCTTCTAATCCAATTCATTGTTTGGGGGAACCAAGACATATCCTTCCATTCAGTACATAAATGTCAGAGTATAGTGGGTGCCAGGGCATTTTAGGATGTACACACACAGACACACACACACTTATACATCAGTAATTTTCCTGAATGAAACAGCAGCACATAGTGAAAACCCACAAGGACAAAGGAAGGACTTGTGATTCCAGACAAAAGTCACCCCTATGTGACTTATTCATGTCATACCAAATGAGACACTATTTTGTTTCATATTCAATATCTGCATCGAGAAAGAAAAATGTTCCCCTGTGCATCAAAGTAATAAAACTAAATGTTACCGTCTATTGCTTCTCATTAACTTGCAGATTTGTGAGTCGATAGCAGTTAGTGCAGACAATTAAGGCTATGGCTGCTTCTTGTAGTTCAGGTTTTGATTCCCACAGCCTCTGCTTTCTTTCTATGTGGCTCTGAGCAAGTCAGTTAACCAAACACTGCTCCCACCCTGAGTGTGAAAAGTTCCATGTGGATCAGTTCTCTTACTCAAGTGGCAGATACAAACAAATTATGTTTACTCTATTATGTTTAGGCATAAGTATTCATTATTACAATGATTCATATGGGCTACTACAGTAACTGCTTATAAATCAAAGTCTAACATATATAAAGTGCTGTTTTCCTATATTACAGTTAAAGCTAATTCTATGAACCAAAACTTTCCACATTAATGAACTAACAAAATAATGAAAGAGTGGATGTGTAGTAGAAAAGCAATGTTAACAATAAACACAAATATATAGTGATAGCACATTATCAACAACTGGCACTGCACACAGCTGCAATAGTGTTGTGGGTTTTGGAAGCTCATATAGAAAAAATGATTTATTACCCCTTCATATATTTTTATGAGCACTGGTAGGTGTGATAAACTGACTGTTGTCAAAACCTTTTTCCAGTGATGAGACTAAGAAGGGTAAGACAATACTAATGCAATGCAGCGATACTAACAAAATGCACACTGTCAAAGAAAAAAAATAGTTAAACTTGTAATACTGCAGTAAATTACATTCTCAAAAGCAACCTTCATCACTGATAAGACATGCATGGGGAAGAAGAATATTAGTCGAAACAGATTTTGGATGAAACTATGAGCTAAATATGGTCTGGCAAAATGGGTGACAATTCTGACAGATTATAGAAAAGGGATTTCAGTGTAAAATTTCAAACAACAAAAAGCCAAAGAACCATATTGTCAAACACAAATATTCAAAATGCACTAGGATGAAAACTCTCAAAATGTAAGCTTTTTTTTGCAGAGGACAGCACTTCTGAATCATTCCGAATGACTTATTGAATTCAATTCATTGTCCCATCTCTTAAGGCCATGCTCAGTTTCATCCAGCTTTCTCCACAAATGACTACCATAAGAACATGCCACAGTGCCATTCTTAATACATTTGTACCTTATATTGTCCTACATAATTCCCTTAAATATTCTATTTTCCTTCTTTATTTGCCTTCCACTTTCATTCCTAATTGTCTCTGGAGCTGTTCTCACTAGGCCTCTGCTGAAAATGGGAACCAACCCAGTTGGAGTTTCCCAGTAAACAAATGTCAAAATAAAAAAAATAAAATTCCCTTAATTTCCAGATCCCTTCTTCTTCATATAATGTTGCTTTATCATATTCCAAAACTATATGAGCAAGATCTGAAAATCCTGTGTGTTCTCTTAATCTCTTGCTGTTACATCATTTTATTGAATAAATACTGCTAAAACAAATCCAGCAGCAAAACTATCGATTAACCCACTAATAACTTTGTGAGTGAAATCTGAAAAAGTGATACCAGCTATAAGCAGAAAACAGGACCAGTTTCTTTGCTCTCATGATTGTCATCATATAGTGCAGCTTAACTCTAACAGACAAGGCCACCAAAAACTGAAACAAACAAAAAAAACATATTTGTTTGTATATTGTTCTTTTATATAGTACTAATATCTCTATATCAGTTTATTTTCATTAATTTATTTATTTGACATTTTTTGACAGGGTTAGTCCAACTGAGTCAAAGCCATTTTTCAGCTGAGGCCCAAGGAGAAAAGCTTCACAAAATTAAATATAAAGTATAAAAGTATAATAATGGTAAAAAAACAACTTAAAACAATATAACACAAATATACCAACGATATGAAATGTGCATACATAATTAAACAGTGAAAAAAAACATAATTATATACAAACTTGCAGCAACCTAAATTCAGCATGTATAGCAGTGATCACAGTAGAAGAGAGACCATAATACACTATGATGCATGTGGGTAAACATATGGTGCAGCTGAAATTTTTAGTAGTAAGTTAATGTCAGGATAAGGGTGGACTGGTAAGGAGACGGTCCAGCAAATTACCAGTAGGTGTCACTCTAGAGTAGTAGTGGAAGGATAGGAGTGGCAAGAGGAAGAGAGATTAGAGGAGGGTGGAAGTAGGGAAGGTAGGGGGAGCAAGAGAGGAACGGAAGACAAGTTTTAAGGAGGGTGTTTACAGTGGTAGGTCCAGGTACTTCTAAGAAAATTTTTGGTGGCAATTTTGAAATGATGGGGGTGCTTAATACTTCTAGTATCAAGAGGAAGCTTATTCCAAGAAAGAGCAGGAGAGTAGCTGTAAAGGTTTTTCCCAGTATTACTTTTAGGCTTGTATATTTGCAGCAGTTTTTGATGTTTGCTTCGGAAAGTCTGAGAAGGGGTGTAGAGGGAAGACAAGTGAGGAGGAGATATTTGGGCAGAAGGATGGTAGGTACAAGATGGAGTGTATGATCTGTAACTGAGAGAACAGTAGTTGGTGGGGAAATTTAACCAGTGTAAGCTTTCAAGAGAGAGACAGTGGTGATAACAGTAGGTTCGATTGGTGGCAAATCTGACCACCTTGTTGTAAGTGGTTTCTAGTTTAGTCAAAAGAGAGGTCCGATGGTTAGTGAAGATTTGTGAGTCATAGAATAGGGTTGGAACTAGGCTGGCATGGGAGAGGGAGTTTTTTGCATTGTTTGATAGATATTTTTTTTATTTCTGCAAAGTCCAAGTTTCTGGTGCTTTTTTTTTTTGCTGTTTAAAATGGGTATATCAAATTTGAAGTAGTTTGGTGTGAGATTCAACTGTAATAGGTGTGTTGTTTAGAGATGAGACTGAGACAGTAGATTTAAGGTGGTTGTAAGTTTTGGGTAGAAAGAGCAAGAGTTTGGTCTTTTTGGGATTTAGGATTAGCTGATTGTTTGATGGCCAATTTTCTACAGATAAGAAGGATTTTTGCGTAATTGCGTTAAGTTCAGGGAGGGAATCGGCTATTGGAATGACAGTGGATTCATCTTCATATTGTACTAGTGATGAGAGTGGACAAGAAGTATAAAACGATTGGTAAAGTTTAATTGGGCATCACTCTGTAATTTCTTAAACCCCAAACTGACCAATGGGGCTACCAAAATAAAGATATTTAATTTTACAGCCAGACTGATTTCCTCTCAGTCTGTGTCCCTGCCACATAACACAAAAAAGTAACTTCTATATTTTCTCTTCACTGACTGAATGCCTACTTTCTCCGAGTATCAGTGAAAAATGTTACAAATTGTGTGGCCCAATTGTCTCTACTAAACAGATTTTCACCACTTCTAAATTGCTAGAAGAGCTTTTAAATTATTTGATTTTATTAGAACTCTTGTTTAAGCTAAGATGTCACTTGGCTTATCACATATTTACAACTGAAAACTCAGCAGTGTTTCATACGGTCAATATCTCTTGACTTTATACATACTAACTTGAATTAGTGACCTCATATTAAGATAGTAAATTTTAGATGTAGCTTGTTTTCCTCCACCTCTCTGTTATCTAAAGAGACCCTGTGAGGTAGAAGATACTGAGAGAGATTCTTAAAGGACCTAGCATAGGCTTTCATGGACTACCAAAATGGAGTTCACAATGACTGCAAAGTTTTGTATAGAAAGGAAACAAAAGGAAATAACTTATATACTATGTTCCTTATAAGTAGCAGTTATATGGTGGAATTAAAGAATAAATTAACTAAAAAAGAAATTTGGGTGGAACCGTTTTCCAGTCAAAACAGTTTGAAGAGCAGAGGTGTAGACAGGAATTTAAAATCTGTATGTTGCGCAGAAGTATTGTACCACCCCCACACAAACACACCACTGTCTGTACTCATGTAAGATGAGACACAGCCCAGGCATCAATGTGCTCTCACTGTCTATTTTAAAACTGTATGAGTATTGTTTGTTGCATCCAGAGGGGAACTGGCTTTAGTACCTAGGGTAAAAATTTGCTGAAATCTTTTGAACCAAGTACATTAATGCAACGGACACATATGAATCAGCTAATTTTCAGCAAGCAGCTATCAAAGTACTATCAATAACACCTTAAATCTAGAACCAAACTTCTATCTGTAGCCAAAGTAACCATGTTAGTACTTTTATGTTATATATACACTGAAGGTGTCTACATTTTAGAAATTGACTACATTCTGCTAGACAGTAAACATTAAGTTTTTAAAGGGAGCTCATGCCTCTGAATCTTGTAGCACTCCTTGAACAGGTAAAAGCAACACTTAATGAAATCTAAGAGTGCATATGCTGCTTATCTTCACACAACCCCCCAACACTGTTGCACATAAGGGTATAATTGACAAATTAAAATTCAATCAATATGAAGCTCAATGGGAAATGTTACTTTATCAAAAGTTAACCAAGTAAAATGCTATCGGAAGAGTTGCATCTTTATCCTGTTGGGGATCACCAGTGTGTTCTACAGGGCTTTGTGCTGGTCACTTTTTTGAGACTCCTCTGCTGAGGTACAAAAGTAAGAAATGGGCTCTGGATAACCAGATTTGCTACTGAATGTAAATTTGGCAAAGTAATTAGTTCAATAAGAAGATGTCAGATTTATCCAGGATGGTCTACAAAATATATATATTCCTTAGGCAGGAGTAATGATGTCAATTTTAATGTTAGCCAGTGTAGCATTGTGAATTTTGGCAAAAAAAAAGACAAATTACATTTACAAAAATCAGCAGTCAAAACATTAAAAATGGCACAATTGTTAAAGTCCTCAGGACATTAGTAAGCAAACATTAAAATTTTTGCCATTACGTTTACTTATCATAGTTAGAAAAATATTTCGGTAGCCCATCTAAGTATAAAAAAATGATAAATAACTCCATGGAAGTCAATTTATTATTTGGGTAATGGTGAACAAAATGTTAAACTTTAACCATTATGTATACTTATCAAAGTCAGACAAGCAATTTCTATAGTATATTCAATTATAAAAAGTTTCTCAAACAACTTGGGGAAATCAATGTATCACTTAATACAGCTCTGATCTGACTTTTTTTATCAGACACAATGCTGCATTCTCTAGCCTTTCAATAAGCCACATAAAATTACCTGAAAACATATAATTCCAGACTAGAAACATATAGGGTTAGAAAACTATTCAGAAAGGCTCTGGGAATTATTATTACATTTTATTTATTCCATGTTACATTGAGGTGACCTACAAGAGTGTTTATAATGTAACATCTGATCTGGTTTTGTTTCAAAGTGTATGCCTGAAATTCATCATCGGGGAAGCCAATATCAGTCTAGGGAACCTAACACTAAAAATAAATGCAAACAGAAAAACAAGATGAATACAGTACACAATACATTTTTTTTAGTTTACTGAATAAACTTTCTTTTATAATGAGAAGCTAGTCATTAAATTCTTTCAGAAATATTTGCATATATTAGAAGTAAAGATATCAATACATTAAGGCAATCAAAGTAAAATATCAATATATTAAGACAATCAAACTTTGCAACAACCAGTAAGTTGTAAATTTGACAAAAGAATTTATCAACCTATTATACAGAATAACAAGGTTGAGTTATAATATTTCACTGTGAATTTTGATTAAAGCAGAAACCTTACCATCTGATATCCTAATTTTGAGGCTTATTCTGTTTAAACTCTTTAAATGCATACTGGCCTCTCACTTAAATGACCACCTTGACAAACATGAATTACTTTGCAGTAGCTGGGTCCTACCATCAATGCAGCACTGTTGTTCCTACTGCATTTATATGAGACTGGATCATGGCAAGCCCAGCAAGATGTTGTTCCATCATCAAATTAAACATTTTGAGAAATACCCAAATTTATGCAATAAACTGGTTTTAAAGTTATCACCAATACAGGAAATGAAATAACTATATAGTCCATTTTTGCTTGCATTTGAATGAATCTGGAGCATCTCATAACACATTCTTGGCCAACCACTTGCCAATGTTAGAATATGTTATTCTTTGTACCAGTAGTCTGGCTTTGTTTGCAGCAGATCAATCCCCCAGAAATATCAGGAATTTACTTTGACAAAGCTTAGAGACTCCCAGCTCACTAAGAAATGATGAAATCTATGGTCATGAACATTTGGACTGCCGCCAGAATATGAAAGGTTCCACATAACTGTTATTACTATCACAAAACTCAAATACTTTCCAGTACACAGGACTATGTTTACAGCCAAAAGTTTGCACAGACTTTAGCTATACGTAGATGTACATGCTAAAATTAACAAACAATTGAAATCAACTTAAACTATTTACCTCCATGTGTCCTGAATCCAGAATCACCCACTGCATGCACTGATCTTTATAATGAAATAAGCTGACTCTCACTTTCATCCAAGAAAGGTCTAGTATTTCATGTGATAGCATTTCTTCTCTGATTCTGATTTCTGAATATATTATTAATTTTGCATCAGTGAACCATATGTTCAGTGTCTCAAACAATAAAATTTCTTTACGTTTGATTATTCCTTGATATGATTCTTGGATTTTACATAATGTATTACTGCACAGCTGAGTTAGGAAAGCTAACACTACCACTTTTGAAGGCAAATTCTGCACATATTAATGTTTGCCATGTTAGATAAGTATGTTCTAGAGCCTGGATGAACTAATGTCAGACAAAACTGATTTAATATTGTATGGCAAACTTTTCAGAGCTACATCTCAGAGCAATTTCATTTTTTCACCTTTTTTCTCATATAGATTTTTAGCTATTCTAGCTTCTCATCTATTGCAATATTTGCAAAATAAACTACAAAATGTCCGTATTATTCTTTACCACTTTTTTTTCTCTTGCAAGTATGCTTTACTATGAGTATCAGACACATGCATCAATTTTCTTGGCTTGCACTGAACTTGAAGGTCATACATTTGCAAACTCAGTAGTATGTTATCTGTTGCTTTATGAACATACTTTTATAAATAAATCACAGAGATCTCCCCAGAGGACACCAAAATACTTCAACAGGGCCTGTCCCCAAATCAATAGTTGGTGTAAAAATTATAGACTAAAATTGCATGCCAAGAAATGTAGAATAGTATCCTTTGGCAAGCAAGAAGTAACCATCACACTGACAATATACACTTGAAAACCGATCAATAAACTGTCCTTCAATCACCACATATCCACTATTGTAAGTAAGTGCTTTTTTATTGCACAGCTTATTACTAAAGGTATGGCATCCAGGTCCAGGGATGTAATCATTTCACTGTATTTTGCACTATACCTCCCAACATCTCAGCAAAAGAAATCTGGACAAAGCCTAAAATACTGGGTGTGGACAAAAGCCCCCAAATAGGGACAGATTTTAAATATTGCTCTTATAAATTTAGAAAGTTGCTAGAATAACAGGATTTGTGCTAGCATGTATTTTGTAGTGATTTGACAGAAAACCACATATTTTATTAGGAACAGATCAGAAATATGAGGCAAAAGTCAAGACATTCTGTGAAAATCTGGACAGCTGAGAGGTACGTTCTGCGCGCATCAGGCTGATCATGGAGTATAATGCCCTTTCTGTATTTGTCACAACTTGGAAGACCCAAAACATTTTCTTTCTCGGAAAATCAAGGGCCTTGTCCCTCTCTTCTTTATATCATACAGGCTCCTGAGGAGTGATCTCTTCCTTGCAAATGGTGCCACAGCAGATCTTATCCTGTCAGACCTACTGCTCATTTACAAGTCGAATGGTGGTATAACCACTTGCTTAAGAGATCTAAATCTCTTTTACAACATAAGAAACATGTTGTTAGGTTAGACTTGTATCTCAGAGAGCACAACTTCTCTACAATTATCTTCCTCACCACATAAAGCAAAGTACCTCTCTTACACCTTTCAGGTGTAGTCTGGATGGATTCACCCCTTGATTTGGCACCTGTGTCCATGAAGGGGTGGAGTAACATAAATATTATGCTCATCTCTGGGTTACTTGTACTTAAAATATTAGGGCTACAACTTTAAGGGAGTCTATCGCTAGCCTTCTAAAGATCATCACAGATCAATAGCCTAGTATGAAGCTATGAACCTAAGAACTTATCAATATGCTCTGCTGTAGTCTGTGATCTGAATCCGCTATGATAAATGCAGTACAGATATACTAATGGAATTTTGACATGAAACAAAGGTGGTAAAATGTACTTCTCTGAGCATAGTGTGCCTAAGAATTACTCAAAGCCCTTCTCCCCGCACTAGTGCTCTCTACATTCCTGCAGTTACATATGCCTGCCAATGTCCCTGTGTGAAACACACACATAAGGGAGAAATGGTGACCACAATGGCACTGTAGAGCTTTGTGTTGACTCACTTCTTTTCAGTGGCCTTACTGTTACAAAATTACAGGTCTGGTGATAAATGTATGCATTTTATAAATGGTATGAATTTCTGCAGCTGGGTGTTAGTCAAGACAAGGCTGAATCAGCCCAATGGGGGAGGGTCAAAGGCCTATGATGCAGAGTCAGAAGTCAAGTAACTGACTCAGAGGTTTCAATTAATTTTTTTGAAAGATCAAAACCTTAAAACTACCTCACCTGATGATCACTATGAAAACACAGAATGGGATTACCTGTAGAACAGGCATCTTCAGCAGCAGACAAAGGATACTGGTATTATACTATTATTTAAAGTGGAAACATCTGTGGGAATACAGTAGCCAGACCGCAGGAACAATAAAGGTTAAAAAAAGAAAGGTCTGAAAAACAACTAAAATCCTGTAGTGTTTTCAGCAAAGGTCCCCTGTCTCAACAGGGATATCCTGAAAGACTGCGGGAAGATTAACCAAGAATGGATACTTCACAATGACAAATGTGCTGCAGAATAGATAATTGGGCATAAATATTGTAAATAAGAAGTCAAAGATTTTTTTTGTGCAAAATTCAAGTTTAGAAACATACTTGGCTCTGTGGTACAGAAGGATGGAGACCTGACTGTGACCCCAGGCTACAAGGGTTCAATTAGCAGCCCTGGCTCTGAAAAGCAAGATAGGGGGAATGAAGGGGTGTGGCCCGCTCACTTCTCCTGGGAGGGAGAGGCTCTGGACACTTAGGGTAATGCAAGTTCTCCTGTTGAGACTGGGGAAAAATATCCCCCATGCTTGAGAATGAGAGGGCAGGGTGCTGTTGGCAATGCCCCCTGCAGAATTTAGGGATGATAAACCTGGGAAGCCCTTTGTATACTGTGGAAGATATGGATGATGTATCAGAAGGGGAACTGAAAAGTAACATTGAATCAAATAATATGAAGTCTGCTCATAGTGGGAATGTTTTGGCAATGCCTCCCCTCTACTCCATACATAGCATTCAGATGGCAATCACAGAACAAATTAGTTCCCACACAGGCAAGAAAGTGTAAATTAAAGCCTTGCACGTCTGCATACTGAGCAGTTTTTAGACTGCTGCTGTAGCACTAACTGCTCAGGCAAAATATATGCACCTATGTATACCGCACATGCTTGTATTTGCCCATATGGAACAGAACTCAAGTCATTTTACAGTTTTCTCATAAGGAATAATCACCATTAGCTAAAATGGTTGCTAGAAGGAAAAGGGTCTTATATGAGACAACATCCATGATAAAATAAACTTCCCCAGGGACACAGAAAAGCCATAATAAAAGACAGTGAAAAGTTAGACAACTCTCAGTTATGAACACTCCAGACTCAGACTGTGAGCTGGTTGTATTACATCAGTGGATCATAGTAGGTTGCAGACAGAATGTCTAGTTTAAACCATGCAATAAATGAATGAATGAATAATAACTATATAAACAAATGAACAGATTAATAAATCCAGAGTAAAACAAAGCATTTTTATTTATGTCAACTCAATGTAAAACAAACATTAGAACTGCTAACCATGAACCATAATTATCAGTTTCTAAAAAGCAACAAAAATCAAGTGTCTTTACAAGAGTCAAGCCCTTCCACTACTGTATTACCCCATTACTCTTCTTAGCTTAAATATTCTAACTCCATGTCAACTTGATGGCACAGAGGAAAGATATCAGTTTGTGTTACTAGTGACCTGATTTCAGAAATGGACTTGTGTCATCAGTAGTGCTGGATGGGGATAGGTAGACATGTCTAATGGCCAGTTCTCCTATTAAAGGGAAGGGAGACAGGATAAAAGTCAATTCCTGTGCAGCCTCTGGTTGAGACTAGCAGCCTCCAGGACATATCAGGCAAGCACAAGACAGTGACAATGTTCTGATGTCATTGTAGTGTCTATCTCCACAGCTAGGGATACTGACTGCCCACTGGGAGAATGACCGCTCACAGGCTCAACTATCATTGCTCTTCTTCAAATCCCCTCACTCCCTGGACCTAAACAATGTTCATCATTGTAACAGACTTCTGAAGGTGTCACAGTGCCCACCCAGTGAAGGCTCATACCAAGGGATACCACGCAAGGAGACATTAAGGGATTCAGGGACAAGCAGGCTTGGAAGCCAAGAAGAATAGCCTGAGGCTGTGTACAGTTGGGTGGGAATTGGGGAAAGAAAATCTCACACGTGTGCGGGCACACACACACACACACACACACACACACGATAATAACTGATCACATATACCAGTTTTTTAGTGTGAGACTGTGGTACAGTTGGAGATCGGGAAATTTATCCTTTCCCTGCTGAACTGCGATTTCAATGTAGGTATATATAATTAGCACGAGGTGTGGAGATTACATGTTTAAACATTTCAGATTACATGTTTAAACATTTGAGATTACATGTTTAAACATTTTTTTCTTGTTTTTTGATCATCTAGTGATTGTGTGTGTGTTTATGTACATATATTTACATGCATACGTGTTTTGTACTTTAGAATGAAATCAAGTCAACAGCTGTTTGGTTGACATGCTTGGGACGATAGAAAGAGATGGTTCACTGATGTGAGAGATCAACAATCCAGTGGTTAGGGAATATGCAATCTCAGAGTTAGTATACATTATTAGCATGGGGTGTGTGGGATTCAGTGCCAAACATGGGGGGTGCAGGGGGCTTGCCCCCTGCAAAAATACTTTTTATTCTGCATTCTCGGAGTTTAATCCCCAGAGCATGTGCAGTAGACGGGGCAGCCATGATGGTGCAGTAGCGGTTAGCATGGCCACCTCACAGCAAGAGGTTCTCCTGTTTGATTCTCAGCTGGGGTGCCTCCTGTGTGGATCTGCATGTCCTTCCTGTGGTTGTGTGGGTTTTCTCCGGGTGCTCCAGTTTCTTCCCACATCCCAAAGACATGCTGTAGGTATACTGGACACTCCAAATTGGCCCTAGGTGTTAGTGTGTGCATGCCTTCTGTGGAAGGTTGAGCGTCGACCTGGCAACTCGACACCATAAAACTCCACTGCCAATTGTTCTGTGGACCGTTGTTCAGCTGTGGTGACCCCTAACCGGGATTAGCCGAAAGGAGATGATGAACATGTGCAGTAGCCTGCTGATGTTTTGTTGTTGACATTTATACTTCAATGTTACAGAAGTCAATATTTTGTCCATTTGATATAGAATATTGCATATATGACATATGGCCCTGGTGTTAATAAACTTACATGCCTTACACATGTTACACTTAGACATCCTAGATACCATCCTTTTCTTGTTACATGTTTTTTCAAATAGATTCACAAGGTTGGCACCTCTAGAAAAAGTCACTTTAGGGTCAGGACTTAAAATCTGGTTCCATGAATTGTTGACCATAGTCCGTATTTGTATAGCTTCATAATTAAAAGGCAATACTAAAGATGTATCATAATCTAGCACCTTTAATTCTGTAAATGTATGAATGAAGTACATAGAAAAAGAAAAGAAAAATTCTTGCCTATCTTGCATACCAACACAGGGACTACATTTACAAAATTAAAGGTGATAGATTATGATACATCTTTAGTATTGCCTTTTAATTATGAAGCTATACAAATACAGACTATGGTCAACAATTCATGGAACCAGATTTTAAGCGCTGAAATTAAAAATATGTTAGGATTGGCCCCTAAAGTGACTTTTTCTAGAGGTGCCAACCTTAAGGATCTATTTGAAAAAACATGTAACAAGAAAAGGATGGTATCTAGGATGTCTAAGTGTAACATATGTAAGTTTATTAACACAGGGCCATATGTCATGGTAGAGGGGGTACCAACGTTCGATACAGAGTCCAAGCAACTGTAACTGTAATACTAGGATGGTGGTCTATATAGCTACATGTTTGACCTGTTCAGCATTCTATGTGGGTAAAACCACTACAAAATTGACAGAAAGAATATTAGAGCATGTAAGGGACATTAAAAAAGAGAGAAGGAAAGTGCACTTTATAATCATTCAGCGAAATGTGAGGGTTTCAATAAATTCTTGTTTTTTATTATTGACAGAATTGTTGACCATTTTAGAGAGGATGATGTTAATCTATACCTAGACAATTTGGAGTTAGAATGGCAATTGAGGACAAATGGCACTATATCTCCAGGTATTAATGATAATATATCATTAAGTTCTGTATTGAAGTTAAGAACATTGCAGGTTTAAGGTGACCACTACAAATAATGTCTCTTTTATAATAACACCCCCCCTTTTTTTGTAATGTCACATATGCAGGCTTAAAATACATATATGTTTCTTTGGTACACTTCTGTCAGTCAAGTTTTTTAACTTAACTTATTTATTTATAGCAGGATTTGCACATATTTATGTATATTTATATTCATTTGTGCATGGTTATATATATTTTTACTTAGTGATCCAGTTATTTAATATTATAGTATTTTTATTAATGTGTTTGATTGTTTTTAACTATATTTCTTTAAGAATTAATTGGCACAGCATTTTATAATTAGTAGTGGACATGTTGCATTTTAGAGTTGCATAAATGTAGGGTTTTTTTGTGTTAATTCACTCTGATGATGCACTATGGACATAGGGTGAAAGAGCTTAGTCTGTGAATAAACAGTTCCTTTGTTCTCTTGCCTACCAGTTTGTGGATTACTCAGCATTTTGACACGTTTTTCTTTTTTGTGATTTGATAAAGGAATCAGCCAAATGGAGTGCTTACATCATCACCATAGGTGGTGTCATCCAGTGCTGTAAACTTCTGATTACTCTCAAAATGTGCTTTTGATAGTCATTGCTTAAAATGCAGTTACTATTCTAGTTTAGTTAACATGGTCCATGACAGTGTAAGACAGCAGTCCACAAAAATGCACTGTCAAATGGCTGCTACAGTGAAGTAGAGGGATAAAGCCCTGACTATGGCCTAGGCGACATAGATTTGATTAGCAGTTCCAACAACAAAGGGAGGGGCATGGTGAGATGGGGAGGTGTGGTCCAGAAATGGGAGTTGCTCTCAGACATAGTAGATGAGCATTGGGAGTGGGTAGGGCATAAAAAAAGAACCCCAACGGAAGGCAGCACAGACAGCTGAGCACCCAGGACTCCCACAACTGGCCCCAGCAATACTGAAGTAGTTTGGGGCAGTAGAAGTGTAGCTGTGGATTACTGGGGCCAAAGCTGGTCAGACAAAGTCTGACGGGACCAAAAAAGAATGTGTTGCCAAATAGATAATGCTCATTTTCCAGCCTTGCCATCTCCATACTAAATGGCTATTCAGAAACAAAAGTTACAGCACAACTGAAACAAAGTAACATTCACAAATAAAGTAAATCATAAAGGGTACAATTTGGTAACTTGTCATTATGTCAAAATACCTTTTTGTAGAAATCGGCTTTTTTGTTTCTATTTTTATGTGGATACCTTGACCACAGCATTCATTAGACTACTGACATTATACAAACTTAAATTATGCTTTAGGTGTTTTCCTCTGCTGCTTTTCATTTAAAAGCTTAAAGATTCACAAGTTATAAGAAAATAACTTACCCACTTCTTATAGCCACATACTTTCATTGCTATGTATGTATATATATATATATATATATATATATATATATATATATATATATATGTGTGTGTGTGTGTGTGTGTGTGTTCCTTCCTAGCAACTAACTAATGTGCAGTAAAGTAGACAATGTTAGTGACCACTACATATCGCTCTCTCTCAAAATACACTGGCCTTAAAAAACATGGCAGAGAGTCCGAAAAAGGATCACTTGCTTATTTTTTAATACAAAGATTTCAGATACAAATTCTCTTATAGTTACCAATAAGGAATCTTTGCAAAGCTTAGTTCAGTTATTTAGTACATTATCTACTCTTAACAGGTCTAAATTAATAAAAAAAAAAAATAAATCAATAAATGCAAGAGCAGCAACAGTAAATCTGAGGTCGACAATGTGTAATGCCTAAATCTTAGCAGCTGGAAGTGTGTTCATTGCTCTCTCCAACACTGTATACTAGGGATAATACCTGACCCTTTTGTAAACAGCATTATCTCTATTTGGGTACTTAAGTCCAATGAAAAAGCATGAAAAATAGCAAATGCACTGAGACGTTATGACAAAATATATGTTATAAGTTTCCTGCCACTGTTCTGCACAAACAATTATTTTGTATCTGAAGCACATTAACTTGATATAAAACAAATTGAATTTTAAAGAACTGAGCTTTTATTTTGATAAAAAGTAAATCTCTGTCCTTGAAGATAAGGCCTTTCCTGCAAACTGAGTGCTTTCATAAAAAGTCCCACTTTGGGCATTAAAAAAGTTGGCAACCATATATCCATAAGACATAATTTAAAGAAAACCGAGACTTAGTACTATGATATTGCTACATTTCCAACACCAGTCATTCACTGTTTTTTTTCATGAATCTTGCTGATGAACTCACATTTGCTGAGCTGGTTTAGTAACATAAAAATCTTTTCTCCTCTACAGTATTTAAAAGGAAAACAATCTGTAGGCCTAGCAGAACATTCTGTGTATGAATATTACCAATCAGCAAAGTAAAACTGTAGGAAATGGATCAGTGAAGACCCACTGATGTTTCCTAAACACCTCACAAATATCATACTCTGTTCAGCCTAGAGCGTAGGCTAGCAAATGTTATCCTGAGGGTGTGCATGTTTAAACACACTTGCTTTTGTCTGTATGCAGCAGCAATGTATTTACTGTTTGCTCTCTTCTGGGACTTTGGCTAATTTGATCAAAGATATTTGCTGTGTCTGGGAACTTACTGAACAATTGCTTTGTTTTTTCTTGGAGATTTCCCCATACACTGACAGTGTTGACTTTTTCCACTTCAGTAAATATCATTCTTAGTCAAGGACAAGTTTAAATGAACTGTCATGTTATAAGGTGACCAGCACACAGTAAATAATCATGACTGCACAGAAACTGACTGATCTACAATTTAAATATACAGAATGTCATACTTCAAAATCATCTCTGTTCAGTACTGAAGACATTTTTGCTTCATACATATTAATGAAGTACTTACATCTTGCATTTCTTCCTCAGTATGTGAGCAGGCAATAGCCATCTTAAGAACTTGTGCTCTGAGTCAGGCATAGGCTGCTAGTGTATTCAAATTTCATGATATGAGGACACACAGTTAACCTATTACTATGGGAAAATCACTCCAAGAGTATATTAAGAATTCCCAGTATGAGGACACACAGTTAAGCTAATGTATTACTATGGGAAATTACTCCAAGAGATTAGTCGTAAGTCTTCCCAGTATGTGTTCACAAATCCGTATTAAATTCCACTGGTGGAGGTCCCAACACAACAGAACAATACACGCCTGACATCAGCAGGGCACCTCGGGCTGCAGATAATGGTAAGCAAGTGGCATGGCTCAATGACAATGCACTGCCATCTGCAGCATTATAGGGGGAACGGGGTCAGCAACATCTACCATCGCAGAGGTCCCTGTAGAGGTTCTGGCTGAGTACATGGCCTTACTTCAGCATAACAGACATCCTGTACTTGAGAATGCCACATGAGCCCTAGCTGCGTCACCAGTCCATACAGCATGTGATATGTAAACTGCCTATAAGTTGGGCATATCCAACATAAGGGGGGAGACACAAGGTGACACTGTGTTGCCATGACACCAGGATATAATTACAACACTTACTATCAATCAGTGGATGGGCAGGTCTGTGATCAAGGCACAGATAGCCGTTATGCACAGCACTGCAGAGATGGTGAGTTTAATGCATGGCTTGCTGCAGAGATGGTGAGTTTAATGCATGGCTTGCTGGAGTATATGCATCGACTGCACAGTAACCTGTAGTATAGCAAAAGGGAGTAACTCCTAAGATTGATGGGTGGTGAATATTGCCTGCACAGGTGCATTCTTGAGTCACAATGCAATTGACATCCAGTCTGTCTTCATTGACCATGCAGTAAATGGCTGTGGGAGGATCCAAAGTAATGTAACAGGACACAGGCCATCACATATCTGAATAAGACAACTGTTGGTCAGACAGAATAAGTGTCACCTGTGGGCACATGATCTGACACCCTTGGTTATGGGTATCATCCAGGCCATGGGTGGTAGTGATCCTCAGGTTTAGCACAAGGGATGACTTCATCAGGGTGCAAATACATGGTCCTGTAATTCTACTTCTTCCTTGCCATGGGCTGGATCCAGCCATAACACCATAAATCAACACAGTTCACAACACCAATGGCTGCACAATGGAAATCGAACCCCACCACTGGAGGATAATGATCTCTGGCTTCCCATAGCCTCCTAGTCTGTTGGCTACTATGTTCACCTCCTGTGATCTTAATCCAGATTAGAATGTTCTTTTCTTCAATTTCAGTTTCTCTCTGCCGTCATCACACAGCCTACATATATAACATTCTCAGGTTCCATTCATACCCAACCTTAGATCACCTGTTGGTACCTACCTAGAATCTTGGGAATTGCCCATTCTCCAAGAAGACCTACCAACTCATCTAGAAGAAGACCTTACAGCATACCTTTCATTTTTCCCAGGGTGGTACAAGGGATCTGATGCACAGTTGCATTTCTGCAGGCAGGAAACTTCATGAATATGGGATGAGGGTCAGATTCCATAGCAAGGCGGAGCAGGTAGTGCAATATCATCAGAAAATCATCACTATCCCCCCAGTCCTGACAGAATGAATTGTGAAACTCCTGTTTTTCCCCAAATGTTGCAACACTGTCCCTGTAGGCCTCCTCCATTGGATAGGAGAGTTGGCCATTGGCCACTTTATCCCTTCCCCTCTCTGGTTAACCCTAGTAGTGACTTGTGTGATCCCAAACACAAGTCACTAGCAGTACATAGGATACCCTGCATCTATCTATCCCATTGGGTAGTTTACCTCACATTATAGTATTCCATTCAACAGACAATACATCCACCTCTGTATGAATGATATGTGCCCTTTCCACTATAACCTAACCTTCATGGGTATGAGGATGTCTAATGCACTGCTCAGCACAGCCTGTATGTGATAATTTATCAGTTTATTCTTTGTTTTATGGGCCATGGACCACAATTGAGGATCAGCTGCCCCCGCTTTGCTAGTGCTGGAGAGTATTACACCTACCTCTTCCTTGGCAGTGGCTCTGCTGTTTTATGTTCTTCTCCCAACTTTCCACCATGCCCTTTTGCTACTGCTATCACTTATAATACAGGTCATGTCATGCTGTTTATCTGCTGCTCCATTTTTTAGCACAATACCATGTTGTGGAACACAACATATACACACAACAAATATCTTGCTGCACATGTCTGGATTGTATTACAGTTCCCCTTGTGATATATCTAAAGACCAGAACTACCTCTTTTGTAATCTGACTAACTGCTGAATTATGTGTTAGAATTCCTGTATGGCCTAAAGGTTGTATAGTGGGCCATCAATAAGGCTCTAGGGAATATCTGGTGTTGCTCACATAACATAATAGGTTCATAGATTAGTACTAAGCTAAATGCCCTTGTGAGCCATTTTAAGCCTAGCCAATTATCCCCCTGTGAGACTCAAACCCTGCACCTTGTGTTTTCAAGGCAAACATCTTAACCATTAGGCCACGCTCACATACTACTATATTTAACATATTACATGTGGCATGCTCCCAGCATGCATAGTAACTTTGGTATGTGTTTGTGCGTGTGTGTGTGTGTGTGTGTGTGTGTGTGTGTGTGTGTGTGTGTGTGTGTGTGTGTGTGTGTGTGTGTGTGTGTGTGTGTGTATGTGTGTGTATGTGTGTGTGTGTGTATACACCTACCAATCGAGTGAATGTATGGGGAGTTTCCTCTCAGGAGCCAATGGTATATGTTGGATGAGTGCCATATATGAGACTTGTGTGCATAACACCTCAGTGGCATACAGACATGTAATAAATAATGCTCTGGGCATTATAGACCACCTGGTAGTTTTGGGAGTGGAAGCCCTTCTTTATTATGCATCATGAGTTCTGACAACAACATAGGTACAATCTCTGGTACCCTGGACCTTAGGAAAATGGACTAGCTCATAGAAGGACCACATGGCATTCATTCTCTCCTCTGGTGTGCTAGGGAATAAGATACATTTTCTACATGCTGTAGTACAATATCAATGGACTGATTTAGGATTTGGAAGGCTGATGTCTGCAATAACCCTAAAGTGTTAGAATGCTTGAAGATTCCTGCAGCTAAGGTGGTTAAGGCTACCAATACCTTTGTATCAAGAGGGAGAGGCATACTATGCGCTCCCACAGTTCCACTTGCGGCTGTCTCACTGACTAGGTGTCTTACAGTGTCCCTTTCTACTTATAAATGGTCAACTATATGCCGGTCCTTCTGGTTCTGGTATGACAGACACTGTGGTATGGCTAGTGTTCCTAGTACAGCTCTTGTCGTGGGTAACACAAACCACGATGCTCAAAATGGGTAATCGCAGCCATACAGTATTACTTTTTTATGTCTTTGAATCACTCTCTTTTGAGCTCCTTCATTTGCATATTCCATCCGGCTCATTTGGATGGGGTACTTCATTTACAAGTCATTATGCAGAAATTAGCATGTGCTGCATACCACACTATTTTGCCTATTGTGCAGCTATGCAAACTTTGTCCTACAAGTGTCCCCACTCTTTGTACAGCCACTAGACACACTATTTATTATTTATTTTATAAATCCCAGCCTGTGTGTCTGCCCTAACAACTGTGAATATTACTTAAATCAGAAAAAAGTGCATAGAAAATCAGTCATTCAAATCAAAAGGAAAGCTTTCTGACAACTTTGACTGACATTATTTTAAAGACCTGTCTTCAAGATTCTCTGTAACAAGAAAAAAAAAATGAACCATGTGCGCAAGCATGAAATACGTTCTTGCCATTTATACAGCAAGTGCAGCTGTTCTGCAAGAAAAAATAATCTGAAAAATGAAGGCAGCTTGTAGCTGAGTTGACAAGATTTAATGTAACATGTGCCATGTAAAATGTGGGAGTAAGCATTTTAAAAATGCACCCATTCTTTTGTGTCCACTTCTCAGCTGGATTGATGTTATAAAAGGCAGTAAACCACTCAGCAGAAATTATTTCCAGCAATTCATAGTCACAGCCAGTGTGACGCTTAAATCAGAAGAACAGTGTTATCAACTACCACAATAAAGGTGAACAGTACAGAACTCTTGAACAGCATATGTTGTACATGTAGTGTTTATAACAAATATAATCACTTCATAATTATATACAGCATGGAAAAACAATTCTACTGCTTTATTTCTGCAAAAGGTACAGCTGGTTTGTAAAATCTGTCTCTTTTTCCTGTATTGCCGCCTTATACACGGATGTACCAGTATAACAGATGAAGTCTAAATGTTTTAACAGCTTGCAGCTTATGATTAGCACTGCTTAAACAGGGAACTTTGAATAATGGTACAAGCATATGCTTTCAGATTTAAATATATGGGAAACTACCTGAAGACTGTTTTACTGGGTTTATATCATAATTTTGAAGTTTGAAAACTTTGAATCTCATATGATCGACATCATATGAGCAAAGTTTTCAAACATCGAATATTTCAACAGAGATCGCCATAGGGAATATTTTCCTTCACTTCAACATAGTGCAATCTTGGAGTTGGTATATTTAAGTAGTGGGGGGTGCAGGGGGGCTTGCCCCCTGCATAGAGTGTTCAGGTAGGTTTTTTGTGTTTAGTTTGTTTATATTTTAAGTTCGATGTTTGAAAACTTCGCTCATATGGAGTCGATCATATGAGATTCGAAGTTTTAAGACTTCAAACTTATAATGTAGACCCGTTTCGCTAACAATCACATCCCTTAGGTGAAGGCACTGAATTTGGAAGGTTCACTGCCTTTCCATGTTGGTGTGGAATTCAGCAATAATCATTAAAAGCTGAGGTGGTGGCAGAGGTTTGATCCCATAGAAAATGTAGACATAGTCATTCAGTAAACTATCACCTTCAACACGGAATCATCTTTCAAGGGAAATAAACCGCAAACACGAACTGCCTTCAAAACTAAACTGAAAGAGC
>NC_056745.1:757915127-757940127 GCF_019279795.1 Protopterus annectens
TTTGGGGAGGAAATAACCAGCTTTCAGCAGGGAATATTACTTATTGGTGGGGACTAGAATTTGATTTGCCACATTGAGAATATATCTGGAGGACCTAGAAAGGAAGATAACAAAGGAGGGAAGATCTGAAGAAATTTATGAAAATATGTGGTACGGAAGACATGAATTCAGTAGTAGGAACTCAGAATTTACATATTATTCCCCAAGCTATAACAACAAGGCTAGACTAGACAGACATTATATTTCATAGGAACAGATTCATTTACTTGAAAGCTTTGACACACATTCAATAACTATTTCAGATCATGCACGAATAACAACTAAGATAAAATGCAGGGTGATGAAGTAAAAATGAGACACTGACGCTTCTCCAGTTACCTGTTAATAAGAGAAGAATTTTAGGAATGGGCAGCGAAAATTTTTCGAGATAATTAGGAAAGACAGAAATTTCTACAGAAGTTATAGCTAGTGAGTTGTTCAAAATGACTGGGGAGTTTAAGAATAGAGTAGAAATAAAAGAGAAAGAGATATGGTTAAGAAGTTGCAGGAATTATTTACAGGGGCTGACAAAGGTCACAGTATTATAAACAATAAAGACAGTGCTATGCATTATACAATCAACCAGAAACCAAACAAAAATAACACATAGGTGGTGTGGTTCCTTCAGGTTTAAAATCCACTGCTTTATTAAAAAGTGTTAAGCACGTTCAATTCACTGAAGGAGACTTCATCAGAATACAAAATACAGAAAATGTAAAAAGCCTTCAATATATAGGGGGGGCACTCCATTGGTTAAAAACAAACATTAATTGCTACTAATTAACTAGCCAGAAAAATGTTTAACCCTATCTTAAAGAAGAAAGTGCCTGTGTTTAGGTTATTGTACCATTAAGAAGGTATCAAAGGTCTTTAGATACTTACAATCATTAAGCTTTCTGTAAAAAATACCAAAGTTATAAAATACTATTATAGTAGTTTTTAATAAAATTAGAAGTTATGTTCTTACCATAACGTTCCATGTTAGTTGTCTTCTTCTCGCCTTCTTTCTTGCTGGATGGGTTCGGAGCCGACCTCCCACTCTAAAAGCTCGAGAGTTGGTTCCACCGGCTCGAGGCTCCCCTTATATCCCACAATGCTAGGCGTGAATTACCTCAGATCTCGTTTGTGAGCTAGGCTCAGCTAATAATACAACCAGAAAAAAACTGGGAAAAGATAGACCACCTCTATAAACAAAGGGGAAGAGGAAAGGTGACCTAAAGCCTGATCTAGGAAATATGCACAGCAGAGCATATACCTATAGCAAAGAGGTGGCAGAAATAGAGGTCACAATCAAACTCTTCTAGGTCTGTCCAGGCCAGGGGGAAGGAGGGTGGGACGCAAGAAAGAAGGCGAGAAGAAGACAACTAACATGGAACGTTATGATAAGAACATAACTTCTAAATGTTAAGTTGTCTATCTCGCCTTCATTCTTGCTGGATGGGACCCTAGCACCTTGTCCCGGGTGGCCTAACGGAACAGACTCTTGAGAACAGTGGTACCAAAGTTAGCTCTATGCCTAGAAGCTAAATCCAACTTATTATGTGAAATGAAAGTGTGAGGAGTAGCCCAAGTAGCCGCTGCACAAATGGTGTCAATAGGCAGTCTGTCTTGGAAGGCTATAGAAGTAGCCAAAGCTCTGGTGGAATGGGCTTTAGGTTTGTTAGGCAGCTTTTGGTGTCTAATTTCATAAACAATGGAAATTAGAGATGTTAGCCATCTAGATAGTGATACCTTGGAAACAGAAAGTCCCTTTCTGCCTTCTGCATAAGAGACAAACAGCTGGTCAGATTTTCTGAATTGTTTGATTCTATCCAAATAGTACCTTAACTGACGATGAACATCTAGCCAATGCAATTTTTGTTCAGACCTATTAGAATATTCTGGAAAAAACACAGGGAGGTCAATGCTTTGATTTAGGTTAGACGTCGAAGCTATTTTAGGTAAAAAGGACGGGTTGGTTCGTAAGGATACCCTGTCCTTATGGAACAAGGGATAAGGAGGTCGACAGCTGAGTGCATGAAGTTCTGAAACTCTTCTAGCTGAAGTAATAGCTACCTGAAACTCTTCTAGCTGAAGTAATAGCTACCAGAAAGACAGTCTTCCATGATAGCAATTTTAATGAACAGGAAGCTGCAGGTTCGGAAGAATCAAAGAACTGAGCACTAAATTAAGGTCCCAAGGAGGAGGAGGATTTCTTATAGGAGGTCTGAGAAGAAAAACTCCCTTCAAAAAGGCTTTGCAAAGCTTGTGGGACATGATGGCAGACTCTGAAATGCCTACATGAAAGTTAGATATAGCTGCCAATTGAACTTTGAGAGTAGAAGGAGATGAACCTGCATGAAAGAGTTCAGCTAGAAAATCAAGAACCATATGGATGGGAGCAGTGAAAGGATCTAAATCCTTTCCTTGAGCCCAATAGGCAAAACGTTTCCACTTACTAAGATAAATTTTCCGAGTGGAAGATTTATGTGAAGCTATTAAAATATCTCGAACATTGTGAGATATTTGAGGAAGCCTGGCTAGGGTAGGAACTGGAGGAACCAAGCAGTGAGGTTCAGAGAGGGAGGGAGCGATGTAACTGACCCAACTGATGGATCAAAAGATCTGGAACTAGGTCCAGATGCCAAGGTTGCTCCAACAGAAATTGATGTAGAAAGGGGAACCAAACCTGTCGAGGCCAGTAAGGAGCAATGAGGATCAATGAGGCCTTCTGAGCGATAGCTTTCTGTATCACTTGAGAGATTAGTGGGAAGGAGGAAATGCATACAGAAGTCCCCGGGGCCAAACGTGGACTAGAGCGTCTCTGCTGGGCTGGCCTGGTGAATAGGGTGAAATAATCTCTGCACTTGCTGTTTTGGGGAGTAGCAAAAGGTCGCAGCAAGGCTGACCCCACTTGAGAAAAATTTTTCTCAATAGAATCTTTCAGAGACCACTCGTGAGGCATGAGGATAGCCCTGCTCAACTTGTCCATTTGATTGGACTTCCGGGATGTGCGTTGCTATCAGAAAACGCTGAGAAGAAATCATTGCCACAGTCTGAGTGCTTCTCGACATAGGGATAGGACCTGGTTCCACCTTGTTTGTTGATATACCACACTACAGACATATTGTCCGTCTGGATTGCTATCGTTCCCAGGGAAGAGAGTCTTGAAGGGCTTGCCTAAAAGCACTGCTCTCATCTCTAGAACATTTATATGCAAGTGGCATTCGTCTGGTCGCCATATGCCCTGGACAGTTCTGCCCTGATAATGCCCCCACCCGATCAGGGAGGTCCGTTGTCAGAGTAGCAACCGGAGGAAGGAACAAAGGTCTTCCCAAGAAGAGCTGAGGGGAAGACATCCACCACAGAAGATGATTCTTGCATGTTTGCGTAATCATAATGGTGTGGGACATCGGAAGTTGCTGGTATGACCATTGTGTGAAGAGCATCCATTGAAGGATTCTCATGTGGAATCTGGCTAATGGAAGCAGAGGTATGGCAGCCACCATAATCCCCAATACTTTCAGAACTAACCTGGCTTTGACTCTGTTGCTGCTGAAGAGAAGCGAGACTAGTTTGCGTATGACTGTTATTCTTTGATCTGTTAGTCTCGCAGACATATTGACTGTGTCTAGATTTGCGCCTATGAAGGTAATAGCACGACAAGGCGACAAAACAGACTTTTCGCAATTTATTGAGATGCCTAACTTTTGACAAATGCGAAAGGTGTAGTCTCTGGCCATTAGAAGAAGATGCTTGGTGGGAGCTGTGAGGAGCCAGTCGTCCAAATATGGAAACACCAGGAATCCTTGACGTCTCAGGTGAGAAGCTACCACTGCCATGCATTTGGTAAACACCCGGGGGGCAGTGGTGAGTCCAAAGGGCAGGGCTCTGAATTGAAAATGACTGGTTCCCAGCCTGAAGCGGAGAAATCTTCTGGAGCGTCTGTTCATTTTATATGATAGCATCCTGAAGGTCTATAGAGCACATCCAGTTTCCTTTCCCAATAGGGAAGGATGGACTGTAGCGTGACCATCCGAAATCTTGTTTTCTTGACAGACTTGTTCAAGATACTGAGATCCAAAATTGGTCTCCAGTCCCCTGTTTTCTTTGGAACTAAAAAGAACCTGGAGTAGGTTCCGGGTCCTTGCTGGTCTGCTGGAACTGGCTGAATTGCTCTTTTGCAAGCAGCTTTGAAATTTCCAAAGCTGCAAGATCCCTTTGAGCGGGTGGAACATCTGGAAGGGATTTCTTTGATTGGTTTGGAATGCGAATGAATGGAATGGAATAGCCTTCGGAAATGGACTGTACCCACTTGTCTTGAGTTAGGGATAGCCAGGCTTCTGGGTACAGTGACAATCTTCCCCCGACTGCCTCCGAAGGTGGACAGTCGGGCAACACCTCAGGGATGCTGAAAGGGCTTATCGGAAAAAGTTTCTCGATTGCCCTGGTTCTGCGGACCCCCTCTGCCTCTGGGGCAACGTCTACCATTATTGTTCCCTCCTCTGCCTCTGGAGGGGAACCGACTCTGTCGTCAGGCAAATTCCCTTGAGACTGTTTATGAACCACATTTTTCCACTTTTCTGGCCTTTGGGGTAAGGTCTAGAAGGAGTAGAAAAACGGACTCCGACGGCAGACAAAGTCTTGCCATCCGTCTCGCACCTAGTCAAGGTTTCTTTCACCTGAGGACCAAAGAGAGATGATCCATCAAACGGGGAGTTAGTGAAAGACGTTTTAAAGGGGTCCGCAAAATTGCATAGTCGCATCCAGGCATGCTGGCGTAAGGCGACACCTGTCCCTGCGGCTCTACTCGCTCCATCAGCCGCATATGAAAGGAGGCACATGGAGGAGTTAGCTACAGAATTCAGGGTAGTCAGCTGGGCGTTCATCTTGTCCTGAAAACCTGCAGCTGTAGGATCCTTCAACATGTCACTCGCTTCCTTGATCAAGTCTCTCTGGAGACGAGTGAAATGGCATAGGTAGTTCAGCATAGCAAAGGTCGCTGACGAAAACATCCGCTTCTGTCCATAGACCTAGATTCCTTGTTAGGGGATGGACAGGCACTGAAGGATCAGCTAGTTCCTTCTTGGTGGCAGCAGCTACCATCATAGCATCCACCGTAACTCCTTTGGTCAGAAATTGTTTATCAGTTGGTGCTGTTATAAACTTAGAAGGTCTCCTGGGGGTAGGGTCCACTGAGTCAGGAGCCGTCCATGCTTTCTTTGCTACCACCTGCATGAGGGGGTCAAGGGGAGACACCCAGGAGGTGGAAGGGCGAGAGCCAAACGCCTCAAGATACACAGATTCATCCTCCGAAGGGTTAAGGGCTGGCCAATTTCCCCTCTGCTTGAGGATCTCTAGAATGTCTGCAAAGGAGACATCTTCAGAAGGAGCGGGGAACCCTCGAATCCTCTAAATCTGTGTCAGAGGTGACAGACTCAGGTGAGTCTATGTGTTTCCTCTTACACTTTCTCTTCCTAGGGGCTCCCCTGCCAAATCAGGAGAGGCCTCGGAAGAGGATGAAATGGATTCTTGAAGAGTTGGCTCTCTGCGGTCAGGGATGAGGGAGAGAGTAGACTTAACCTGAGGCAAGAGGGAGGGGCGCCGACTGTGGAGTTGAACCAGGTTCCAACACACTCCGCATGACCTCGAGCACCCCTGTCAGGCAGAGCCAAAGGTCCCGCGCTGAGAACCTCCCTCGGCACTGACAGAGATAGCTCCGAGGCCGATGTCGGAGCCGAACTCACCAGAGCGAAGCACCGAGAGGGAGAGGGACAAGGGTCCGATGCCACTCACCCTCGAGCCGACGACGCCGAGATTCTTCAAAGGAAGAAATACAAATGTATCGGCTCCGACGCTACCACAGTCTCGATTGCTCAAAGGAGTCGGAGGAGGAATATTTAGAGGGACAGATTGAAGCATCGACTGATGAGTCGGGCTCTGAAGCATTTGGGCCAGTGCCTCGGACTTTAGAAGTCGACTCACTACCCTCTGAAGGTCATGATCTGAAAGCCTCGATGACCTAGAGGAGTGAGACCTATGGCTCCGTTCAGACAGCAAGGGGGACGCTGGAGCCGAATGAACGTAGCCAAGGGATGGTGACCTAGACCTCTTTCGATGTCGGCTCCGATGGTCTGATCCAGCCGGAGCCGAGGAACCACAGAAGCTGTAGTCAAGACTGGCTCCAGCCGCCTTAGGCCTCGACTCTGAAGCTG
Source organism: Protopterus annectens (assembly GCF_019279795.1). Taxonomy (NCBI): domain Eukaryota; kingdom Metazoa; phylum Chordata; order Ceratodontiformes; family Protopteridae; genus Protopterus; species Protopterus annectens. The sequence continues at coordinate 757,921,361 of NC_056745.1, forward strand.
GAGTCGAGGTCTTGAAGGTTTTCCCGAGGTAGCAGTTAGGGAACCTTCAGGCTTAAGCAAACCCCTTAGAATGAGTTTGTTTCCTGCAGGACTCTAGGGCTGAAGCCATGGCATACAGCACAAGAGTCCTTCCCAGGCAGTACACACAAGAAGTGTGACCGTCTGTCAGAGACATTTTCTGACAGCACGAGTCACACTTCTTGAAGCCTGAGACCTTTGAATCCTTGGACATTTTCAAGGAACCGAAAGTGTAACCACCACACAAAACACACACACACACACACACTGATTACAAAAATAAAGTTTAAACTAAATTTAAACTAATAAATCTAGTTAGTTTGTAATACAATATAAATCCCTACAAAAACACAAACACACCACTATTAGGGATGGAAGGGGGAAAGAACTTATCAGTTCTTGTGGGAAAGGGGCTGGATAAGGGTAGAAAGGATAAAAATCCACTACACTAAGGGTAAACAGAAAAAAAAAAAACTAAGCTAAAAGGGGTTTAAAAGTTATTAGACTGATCTAATACCACTGACCTGAAGCCGGTACAAAAACAACACCTCGATGAGATCTGAGGTAATTCACGCCTAGCATTGTGGGATATAAGGGGAGCCTCGAGCCGGTGGAACCAACTCTCGAGCTTTTAGAGTGGCCGAGTCGGAGCCGAGGTCGGCTCCGAACCCATCCAGCAAGAATGATGGCGAGATAGACAACTTAACATTAGTGGATTTTAAACCTGAAGGAACCTCACCAACTATGCATTATTTTTGTTTGGTTAAAAGTTAAAGTATTGTTGAATAAGGGGAATCTCACAAAATAAGAAGAGGTGAAATGTCAGAGTGCAGTAGAGAAAATAAAGGAGTATATGGATAATATGAATGAATGAATTGCTGTTAAGCAACTGTTTTTGATAATAGGTCTATAGGACAAATACTTTTAGCACAATGACTTAGGCAACAGAAAGTGGAAAGGGCTCTTGCCAAAAGTAGGGAGCCTATAACAAGAAAAATGACCACAGATTCTGTACAGGTATTAAAGATATTTTGGAAATTTTATGAAAAATTGTGTGAAGAAATTAGACATTATTATCTATGCTAGCATGTCTGGTTGAGGTTTTGTACGTACATTTCAGATTAACCTATGTATTATATGTCAGCATGACTAGTTATGATATTGTAAATAAGTTCTTACATGTTGATTTATAATCTGTTTGTATAGAATGTTTTAAAGATTTGAACAGTGTTCCTTTACATTGCTAACTGTGCATATTTGTGAAGATTCTAACTGCAGATTGTCTCAGAATTAGCTGATCTGCAGGTGATGTCATTGGAATGTTGATAGTTGCTATGTGTTACTGTCAGAGGCTGAAAGACAGGAAGGAACTTTAGTAAAAAGCTGTTTGTTGATTTTCAAAATATGAAATGAAAATTAGAACTGAACAGTTGTGACAGTTAGGCTCATCTATAAAAGAGCCTGCTGAAGACAAATGAAGTCAGTTACAGTAATAATTGTTACACAAGTGTAGTAAAAATAACCCAAAGTCCGTAATAAATGGAATATCCTTTAATGTAGCATGAACTCACACAATAAAATAATACAAAACTTTCATATTTGACTTAGCGCTTTTGCCTACAATATAACATATACAGGCATCTTCAGAGTCAAATACATTAATGCCTACACCCCATTTAAATAACATTGATAAAACATAGGTACAATGTAATTTCCTGCTATTCACATAATTACTAAACCTTTCATATAATTTCAAAAAAACATTAAAAAATCATTTAAAACTAATTGTTGCTTACTGTTAAGAAACAATGTTCTTAAAAATGTGCATAATGAGTACAATAATAATTATTAAAATAAAACCAAAAGCTCTGAAGTCATTGTAATAAATGTATTATTTAACGATTGCATTGTCAATTATCAGCTACGAAAAGTTGTAACTTGGTGTTTGGTTCACAGCTATAATTGTTGCCAGTTAACAGTTGCCAGCTGTAGCTCTACTGTGCAGTGGATACCCAAAAGGAATCACCAAGAACTGTAACCCTGCCTGTGCTATGTTATAATAATTTAGTTTAGATCAGGTACAGTGTTTTTTAGTCAGACAGGAAAACTGTAACTAATCAGTTAGAGTTTTTCTAAATGTTGGATTTCTGTCCTATGGTATTGACTTCATTTTCCTTGTGGCTGAGTTCTGTTTTTATTTGGAATTACTGTTTTATATTTATTTAATAATTTTAATTATTAAATATTTTTATTAACTTACATTGTGGCGGGTCAATCAGTTCTTTTCTTTAGTGATTTGAGTGTGCTTATTCTTGCTTTGATAATAATTCCCAGGCCACTCTGAAAACCTGGCTGCTTTAGGTCATTTGCTACTATTTGTTTTAATATCTAGTTTTATAATTGGACACCCCTTTAAAAGGGCATGGAAGCTTTCTGATTGTTGGCAGTATGTTACTGTATTATTTTGGGGATTGGACACAGCTGGAAATCTGTGTCAGGCTTTCCCAGAATTATTTGGATGTGTGAGATTTAATTTAAATGCGAGTATATCAGAGGTCTTAAACTGGAACACATTGCTCTGAAGTGTGTAAGGAGGAGGAGTTATATTTGGGGTGGACAGAAGTATACAGTCCATTCTCAGGTTATAGAGAGTGTTCCTGTTGTGCTCTTAGGGGAAATTGTGAAATTTTACTCATGTTTAAGTCACAATCACAGACTGCAGTCAGTAGTGAGAACTGAAGCTACTTAGTTACTGACCCAGGATACTGGCAGCTGTCACAATTTATACAAAGCAGAAAAATGTGGAATTCAAGAAAGAGCACAAATGGAAATATTTATGGAAGACCTAAGTAGCCAAGGTTAGAGGTAGATTAGGCTCAACAATTAAGTTAAGATGGGGGGAGATGAAATAAAAATGGTGACATACAATTAACTGGCAGGAAAGTCTCTTGGAATAGATCACACTCCTGCAGAAGTTTGGAAGCTAGGAAGGAAGAAAGTGATATAGCTCTGGAAGATTTCAATTAACAGCATTTTAAAAGGAGGGGGAGAATCAGCATCCCGGAAGAAAGTTGTGGTAGCTGTAATACTTAAAGATGGCAAAAACCTATCAGATCCAGCTTCATGTAGGCCCGTTTTAATTTTAAACCATGATTATAAAGTGTTTATGTTTATAATACCTAAAAGAATGGCAAAGGTGTTGAAAAAATTGATTGATATGGATCAATGTGGTTTTGAGGAGGGGAGGTAAACATTTGAAAAGATTAATAAAACAATGATGATCCAGAGAGAAGCAGAATGTAAGAAAATACTAATACTGTTGGTGGGTCTGGATGTAAAGAAAGCATTTGAGAGAGTAAGCTGGGATTTTATGAGTAGCGCGATGGAAATATTTGTAATTCCTGATACAATAATAAGGTTAATTAGGATGATATATGAGGGATCAGAGGCAAAAATTAAAGTGGGAGGACACAGAAAATAACTTGTGTCAGAGCCATGGACTAAAACGAAATGCCAATAAATGCATAATAGTATCCTTTGGGAAGTCATTCACTCCTGGTAACGATCATATTGACAACACACCTCAAGAGTTGACCCAGTAGTCAGGGACTTGGGGACATGCATAGAGAGTAATCTATCCTTTGACCATCACATGTCTACAGTAGTGAGGCAATCATTCTATATTGTGCAACTTATAAACAAAGGTATGGCATCTAGAACCAAGGAGGTCACTGTTGTAGTCAGCATTCATCAGACCAATCATTGAGTACAATTCTCCCTTTGGTATGTACCTACCCAGGCACATCCAACAACTGGAATATCCACAGAGGTTGCTCACTAAAAGAATACAGTGCATTAGAGTAACATGTCCTATACCAACTGCTTCAAAGCCACTGCATTCTGTCTTCTACATGCTGTTGAGGGAAGATCTATACCTGGCATACAAGGCACTGTCAGACCCCACCCCAATGGACCTCCTGCATATTCACAATCAAACAGCACCAGAATTACCCATTCTAAAGACTTGTACTCTATCTGCAATATAAAACAGGACCTGCCTGAGACAGGTATGCATCCCAGAGACTAACCCTTCTCTGGAACATGCTCCTCATCCATGTGAAGCACAGTTCGTCCCTAACCTAATTCAAATGCAGCTTGGATGATTGGGTTAAGAATAGGAAATTTATCCCTGGTTAGGCACCTAGGTCTCAAATGGACATAGGTAGCCTGTATTGTTCATCCCAGGCTCCTGCTTGTAAACGTTTCATCTCCAAAGGTCCTGCTTACACTTATCGTGGGTACCAGAACTTGTCAGAGATTTTGGATGCATGACTAGGCTTAAAAAGGCCACAGTTGTCATTAGCCTAGTACTATGAACCTTTGAACCTATGAGAGCGTTCCTTTCCAACAAGTTGTGTCTGAACAGAGGACCCAGGCAAGGGTGCCCTTCTCCTTTATTTGCCTCATATTTAGAGCCATTGGCAAAGAAAGTAAGAGGCTCAGAAAATCAAGGATATAATTGTATGGTAATCAAGAAAAGTTGGCTTTATTTGCAGACAATATTATTTTATACCTGATAAAACCAGAAAAGGACATCTCAGTGTTGTGGGACATCTTGAGACAGTTTCAAGTGTTTTGGGATGTAAAATGAATGAAGCTAAAACAATAGCTGTAAACTATGTACTGACACAAGGATTGGTTCAGCAATACCCATATTTATGGGAACACAATACAATTAAATATTTAAGAGTATGGATTCAAAAGGATTCTGTTATGGCATCTAAGGATATGTGGGAGTTGACGAAACAAGAGATAATACAAAAACTGAGAAACTGGAAGGTCTTGTTTACTGATATGGATAGCAAGATACAAGCAGTGAAAATGCTTTTCATCCCTTTAGTTTTATGTACAAGTCAGGGATATTTTTATCTATGAAAAAACGAATCCAAAAACTGTTATCTACTAGAGGAGAAGTGGTGGACAGTAATTAATAAAGACTTGAATGATTTTATCTGGGGGGGAGGTCAAGTGGGATAAGTTGATTCTTCCAACAGAACCAGGAGGATTAGTATTACTTGATCTGAAGGGATATTTTAGAGGTACACAGTTTAAGGCTCATATACATAACACAAGCAGAAAGCTACAATTCAAAGTAGATAGGGATGATGATGAAGTGGGGGGATTCAAGAAATAAGGAGAGAGTGGGATTTTGGATGCAGATCCTTAAGGAGAATTACAAGAGCCACACAGAATACTGTATTCATAAAGTAGCAGAAAGTACTCTAACAAAAGAACGGAGAAAGGAGATTTTGTTGATAGGTATGACTGCAATTAAGGGTACAGAGAACAGGAAAGAGGGGGAATGGAATTTACTGCAGAAAACTGACAAGGGAACAAAGGTATGGGAAGCAAACAACTAGAAAGGGAAAGGTTATATAATAGGAAGAAGCCAAGAAGACATTTGGACTGCAGACTGAAGACTACCTCCCCATCAGGGAATGACATCTGAATATAGGCAAACAGAAGGAGATATGGTTATCCTAAGTGAAAGATCTGCTTTAGTAGAGTTTAACTGAATCTAGAACAGAAGCTGTTGTTTAAAAAGGGATATAATTAGTAGAGCCTATAAAATACTGCACAATAACTATATGACTCAGAGGACACTGGAAGAGAGATCGGATAAACAATTCACTAGGAAACAAGAGAACATATGTATGGCTCCCAAATATGTAACAAAGTCTAGAAGATTTGGTATTTTCCCTTGGAAGTGTTTGCATAGGTATTTTATACCCCTAGCAGACTCCAAAGAATTTTTCCTCAAGTAGATGAAAATGTTGGAGATGTGATGGGGAAAAAAGAGGTAACTGAGAACATATGTTTTGGGACTATAACGAGTTGGTAGACTTTAAAAATTCCTTACAGAGTACTCTGTCAGAAATTAGTGTAACTAAGGACATTTTTTGAGCTGGAATACAGGATCTGAAATGCTCAGACATAGCAAGGTCTTGTTAAGTTTAATTCTGGTGGCTGCCAAAAAAGCAATTACTAGAAATCTATGTCTAAACCAACTGTATTTGAAGTATTGAATACTGTAACAGAGATAAAAGAACTGGAAGTGGGATCTTTGGAAAAGGGTAGGAGCAAATTACATAGAAAAATACAGAAATTGTGAGAACAGTACATGCAGAATTATGCTTTGGAGGAGGACTGAGGTTTAGGGGAAGGAAGGAAATGTTCAATTTATTTAATGCTGAATTGATAAATATGCAGAAGAATATGTGTGATGTATAATGTTTGCAGCTGGGAATACGTTAATATGTTAATATGGTTTGTTTTCTTTTATATAAATATATGTTTGCCTATGCCTTAAGTGATAATTCAATAAAGATGTTAAAAAATGCAGCATAATTTCCTTTGACAAATTTGACATCACCACTGCTTACCCTATAGATAATATTCTACTTAAATTTCACACAGTTATCAGGGTCTAGGCAACACATGTTGATAACAGACACTCCTCTGACCACAATGTTTCTGTGGTGTGCAGAAAATCCTTCTACTTTGCACAACTTTCCCTTTATGTTATCTCATCAAGGCTGGAAAAGTTATAGTTCTGTTTTATTCATCTGTTAGTAGGCTCACCCCTGAATATAATGCACCCTTTGGCGTGTACTTTGATAAGTACCTAAACCAACTTGAAAGGCCTCAGTGTTTCCCCACCAGAAAGATTTCAGGTCACTGTACCCTTAGCTACTCTGAGAGATGAAAAGCCATGTTCCTTTACTCTGTGTCATACAGACCCCTGAGGGTGATCTCTGCTTAGCCATCCATACTATGAGCAACCCGGTACTCTCCTGAACTTCTAAACCTAAATAGAACCAATGGTAATGTTAATACCTGTTCTCGAGACCTAAGCCTGTACAACCACAACAAAAACCTATGAAAAACCTAGTAAAAACCTATGAATCTATAATTTGGCAAGACCTATTCTTCTACCAAGCTGTTTTTTTGTCATCTTGTTGCTGGTGCCTTTCCACAAACTTTGGGTCCCAAGCACCACCTATCCTGGTGTTAATCTGATATTTTTGCCAATCCTGATCCAGAGATGAGATTGAGGCATCCCAGCACAGTGTCATCCTTACCGTTATAAGGACTTTTTTTTGTTTATGACCTATTTGTCACCCCCACATCTACAGTATAATGAAATAAGGCCATGAAGACCACAAATGTCTGACATGCACTCCCCTGTTAGTTTAGTCATAAATTCTTGAATTGAAGTCTTGGTTTCACCATCAACATCTGACAGTCTCCTCTGAAAACCCACTCTCACCCACCAGGACAGTCAAGTCAGGAAAATTCCTCTCCCTTTCTGTCTCCTTCTGCTAAGACCTCTGTTGCCAGGCTTGCTAGTTGAGCACAAGTCACATGGGTTACAATCAGGGCTCTGTCTCTATACCCTACAGCCAACTATGGGGTAATTTCTTAATTCTAGAGCCATGGAGTGCATGGAATAAGAGGAGGCGGCTGTTACCGGTGATAATTCAGGACTTGGATAACAAAAAATATGGAACATTATATGCAGATGTACTGAAAACAATAAAATATACTTTTGCTCTGTGACAGCAGAAATACCTGCTTGCAAAAAAATAAATTCTGTTTGAATTACTATCTATACTTGCACAAAGAGATTATATGTTCTGCATCAGTAATGATCCCGGTTCTAAATAGCATCTGTAACATATTTCATATGCAGGCTGAAGGAGCTGCTTAGAACATTTGTGCTGTAATGTACCCACCAAGTAATGAGTTTGGTGATCAGGTCATTATTATAGTCCAATTAATGTGCGTCAGATTCATGTCACCCTAATTCATTATTTTACTTAAGTTAAGGAAACAACAAACTTGCTCAGTTCAGCCAAAGGATGAGAATCACTTTGATGGCGTTTTCCCCCATGCCCTGAGGTTTTGTTATCTCTGAGATGATTACAATAAATTGCAGGAGTGCAGGGGACACAGCCATCTGCATGGGATATATGAGGCTTCAAACCTTCTACTTCAAAGAAAGCAGTTTTAGTACATTATACTTAAGTCAAACTTCCAGCTACTTTTTTGGGAAATCTGTTTTCTGATCCATGACTTAGAAAATACAATATGGATAAAATTAAGTTGCTTACTGGTTTCTATTTCCTGCCCAGGTTAAAGGATGAATATATGGCAATTAGACATCAATGGCTATATGACCACCAAGTAGTTATCAAAACTAACACCATATCATGGTGCTCAGTGATGATGGTGACAATCTGTATGGTAAGGATGCAGAGGGAAATGGGAACAAGGTCAAAACATTTAGCATCTCCTTTCTGCAGCTTTAAATATCGAATCATAACATATAGTGCTGTTTGGGAGGACTTACTATCAACATTTTGAATGCCGTTATGTGGTCTTTGATTGTCTAAAGTTAGTTTATCAAAGTTTCATAACGATGATTTGAAAATGTCGAACTCGCAACAGCAAATGCTAGCATGCATTCAGTGTTGTGAGATCGACATCTTGATTGGAGATCGCACTTCTGTGGGGATTGGGAAATTTGCCCTTTTCCTCACTGTAGTGTGACCTCCGAGTTGTAATATATATAAGGAGCAGGGGGTGTGTGGGGTGCAGGGGGGCTTGCCCCCTGCAAAACATGTATTGAATGTCACCGGATGTTAAGGTAAGTTCGAAATATGTCAACAATTAGATTTTGAATTGTTGGCATTTTTTTTGTTTCGTTATTTTGATTGGTCGCAATTGTTAACTTCAATAATATTTTTCGAGTAAGTAATTACTTGCAAAAACGTTTTTGAAATTTTGATAGTAAACCATTTGGGACAATGGATGGAACAGTAAAAATATTTATTTATTACATCACAGAAGGTATTATCTCCTCAGCTATTTATATTTAAATTATGCTGACACTAATGCTTATGAAGGACAGAGACAGAGAATTAGAATCCTGAGATGCTGTCATAAGACCTGGTGAAGAAATCATCTACAGGCCAGCATAAATCTTGCTCTCTTTTAGTTTAATGCTGACAAAGAAAAATACCACTTTGTGCCTGAAATGCATAATTTACACACTTAGATGTTTGCTTTTTAACACCTAATCTGTGATTGAGTATTCTAAGCTCAAACTAAAAAAAAAAGATCTACCTTATTGCTAACTGCATACATTTAACTGCATATGTTTAATTACTTTGAAAGTATTACGGTTACTAATTTCAGATAAAGATAGTTAACAGTCACTGAGTGCACTTCACAAACCACTCCTTCCCTGCTACAGCAGTGCAGAGTGAAACTTCACTCATGACATGCTCCTTTCTTGTGCAAAGCCACAACACAATACGGTGCCAACAAAAGAAAGTGTGTCAAGACCATTGTTTCTGCACTGACAATATTAAAAGTTAAATTCTGGGTTTCACTATCATGATCAAACCACACCAACAGTGAGTAAATCCTGATACACCAACACCCAGTTGTGGATTATTGCTTAAAGATAATACTTAGGCTGGTATTCATAGTTGCTTCAGCAAATGCAATAGGGGTATTCCTGATGCTTACGAATGACCACAGCAAAGGCACAAGCACTATAATGAAACATTTCCCCAAGCAACCCCTTCAGTAACATGTCTAGGTACCCATAAGCACCAAAATGAACCATTTACCCAAGTGACCCCTTCATTAATATGTCCAGGTATGCACAAGTACTAAATGAAACATTTCTCCAAATGACCCCTTCAGTAAAACATCCAGGTATGCAGAAGCACCATCTAAGCTCCCTTTGCATCTCTGTAATCTTCTTGAAAACGGCTACCCTCTGGCATGAATTCAGGATTCTTTACACACTTTGTAAGCAAATGAGTTCATTATAGAGTCATGACTATGAATCAAACTAATACGCATATGTGTAAAGCACTTTAACAGTGTAGTAGCTGTCCCCTATTGTTTATGCATTAATCATGTTACACTTTTGTGATGGGGGCATGTTCACAAAATGTCCTCTGCATTTCTGTAGTCATCATGACATTCTAGGATTTTCATAACCATGTAGCACTGTTCTTCAGAGATCATGGTTGGGAGGGTAGCCTAATGGTTAAGGTGTTTGCCTTAAAACCTAAGGTGCAGGGTTTGAGTCTCACAAGGGATAATTGGCTAGGCTCAAAAGGGCACTTAGCTTAGTACTAACCTATGAACCTATCACCGCTATGAAAATGTGAAGCCCTGGGCTACGAATATAGCCCTCAGAGGCCAACAGGTTTCCAGCAGTGTATTCCAATATTTGATCTGCATGCTGGAACTAGAACTACTGCTTTATATTCACAATCTTATGTTGAAGAAATATTTCAAACAAGGATGAACCAACCCCTCCCACAAGTATTACATATAGTATGACAACCTGCAGCTGTTACTACAGATTAGCATGTTACAGTCACATTTAGTGTCATATCGCTGTTCTTGCATTTGATTTCATGCTGCAGTGTTCTCTTACTGTTGCATTCTGACAATATTATTTTGTAGTAGAAAACAGTACAACATTCTTAATGGTCACAGGAAATTAAAACATAAATTATAATACTAAAACAATTGTTCATTAACTTGTAATTTACAGCAAATGGGTGTTAACACAGTACGTGTTTATGAACTCAGGGTAATAAAATATTTATAACATTCCTCACCAGGCACTAATAGGAACTGGCATAAAAAAGCTGCTGAAGTGCAACATGGCTTCCATCTGAGAATTTATGCACACCAATGTAAGAACATGAGCATGTAAACCAATGTTAAAAGATGAGTCCTATCTGACAAGTACATGAAGTCCTGTGACATGTACAGATACTTAAATGACACACTAGTTATATTTGTTTACAGAAGACAGACATTGTATCCATTTCCAGGGTGTGAACTTATATTCAGGGACTTTAATACTAATAACTGCCTCTTCCTCTGCTAACACTAACATTATAAAAACATAAATAATCTTGTTTTTCAAATTATGCAGTATCATCTCTTAAAATTTACAGCAGTGATACTGTAGGTTTAGTTTATAGCTCTTATATGTCAGCTAGCTAATTAATACAAATTTCCCTATGGATACCCGTAATAATAAAAGAAAGCTTAACAGGCAGCAATTTTCATAGTACAGGGTGTGACATCCCTCCTCTGGGCCAGTAGTCAAGGAGCCTCAATCCTCACCACTGACTCCAGTGAGGGACATTCACTTGGAACAAAAAATAGATACACAGTATTTCCAGATGCAGCTCTCTGCACCAAGCACAAATTCCCTTAAGAGCACACAGGGAAGACATTCCTGTCCTGGGGCTCAGTTCCCTATCTTTCTCCAGGCCCCAACTAAGACTTCACACTGACCACAGCTGTAGAGTTGAGTCCTCAGCTGACTAACAAGCCAACTCCTCCACCAGTGCTCTGTGTCCCTGCTCCAAGTAGCTGACACACACACACCCTCTTTGAGATTTGATTTTCGCACTCACATAGACATGCACACCCACACACAAACACACACACACACACACACACACACACACACACACACACCTGGGAAAGGCTGGCAGAGATTTACCAGCTAAGCCTCCTCTGTCTAGACATTGGTAGATACTGTCACCAGAACATTCCAAAGCCAGCTACTCTAAGGCTCTTACCAGGATATCCAATTATACTTAGTAAAATTAACACTCATACAAATTGTAGTGGTTGACCAATGCAGCGAGGCTTTCATGAGCAGCCACAGTGTCACCAAATAAGTATAAGTACTCTTAAAGCTTAAAATATTCTCCAAATGACCTGCCACAAAGAAAAGTTTAAATATATTTAACACCGATAGAAAGATTCACACAGATACAGAAAAACAATACTTAACTAATCTCACTACATTTTCCTGACTGATCTAAAGAATTATTGTCTCCTAGTTCACTTACTAGAGCAAGGCATACCAGATGAGTGATCCTTCATTGTCAGGTTTCAAAAACAGACTGCTCTGAGACATCTGTCTCATCTAGTATTAAAACAACATTATAGAGCTGGATTACAGAATGACATCACATACATCTATTCATCTGACTTCTGGTTCCCACACTACCCCCTTTACTAGAAACAGAGCCAGAATCTTTCACATATGTGTCACCATCCACTTGCATAGGGCTTTGCTAAGTTGTGTTATAGCATCTGAAAGCTATAAAACCATTTCAAAAACTTCCACCCTTCCAGGATAGCAATTAGTTCACCCCTAAGGACAATAAAGTAGGATTTCCAGTTCTGGTTTTCACAGACCTTTTGTCTCTGCCTGCAATCAGAACTGTAAGATACAATCTTTATGGCCTAAACCAGGTAATTTAATAACAGACTATTTTGAAAAGTTAGCTGGACTGAGATTAACCTCTTCTCTTCCAGTATTACCTGTTACAATGTATTCATTTCAACAGTTATAATACAAGTCTGACATACAGATGCATTTATTTTCTGCCCAGCAGGACCTACTGTTGGTACATTTTAACACAAGCAGCTTTACAAATACATTTTTAGCACAAGCACCTGCACAAATCAATTTGATATACAAATGACGTATATTTTTTTTTTTTTACAAAACTCCAGCTAACTGCCCTACTTCTCCTGGCATAGCTAGCAATACTTCACATTATCACACAGGGCTTTTTTAACTATAGCAGTTTTCCATCATGCTGGAAGCTCATGTACTAAATGCTTTAGTAGGCAGACATAAGGAATAGTTAAATTTTGTGTACCAGAGAATATATGAGATCAGGTGCATAGCTGATTCCACCAGTGCCTGGTGCTGGTACCATGAACCAGTGCCCCACCCCACAGAGAGAGAGAGAGAGAGAGATAAAGCACTTCATTGTGATAAGCTGATTGCTTATTACAGTTAGATCCATGCATCCCCTCCAGCTTTTTCATTGAAGAAAAAATGGAAATTCCTTCTACTGGCATACCAACCAGGTAGCAGGTGCACAACATGCCTCCACTCCTGCCTCAGCCATTCAGGTCCCATTTCTGTGCCCTGCCCCAATCCTTATTAAACATATTTTATTTGAAAAAAAAAAAAAGTCTTCTTTTAAACTGTAGCAAACCATTGGGTACAGTTTATACCCTCCAAAAAGAAATGTACAAAACAACAAAACAAGAAAAAATGTAAAGGGAACAATGACATTGGAAGAATAGCTCTCAAGTTAATTTAATTAGTGCTTCTGTCCTGTACATTTTCTAAGACTTTATCAGATGTAAAAAAGTAATAAAAAAAAACTTTTTTATATATACACCAGAATAAGTCATTTGACATTAAAACCCACCAAAAATAGAAATTAATTTAAAGCAGTAAGCAAAACCACAGTCAAACCAGTTACATTTTAATTATAATAAAAGTTTAAAAATTACCCTAATACACCAAAAATAAAATTGCAATAGAATTGCCATAACATAACAGAACAGAACATATAATCAGATAAGTTTTTAAATGCCACCCCATTAAAATCATTGTGACAAGGACTTTAAGTAAACACGTGATGGAACTATTTTCATTAACATCTGGCCAAGAATTAGAGTTCAAATACAACTGGCAGTATAGTTCCAATTTTTCTAAAAATAAAAGCCATGGCCCCCTCTTTTATTGATTACAATTTTTTTGACTATCCTGCCTACATGGAACTCTACGGTGTTCATGTTTTAGTTATTTTTTTTCTTTTTAACCTGTAGCAAACAGTTGTTACAGTTTATACCCTGACTGCACAGAGTGCTTTAAAAAGTTTATTACTTTTTTAAATTTATTTTTTTCTTTTACTTTTAAACTGTAGCAAACTGCTTGCTACAATATAGCAAGCAATTGCTACAATTTAGAACACACAGAGCACTACAGCACTTTGGTTTGACCACAAATATAACACCGGGTTTTAAAGAGTGATCGTCATTGGCTGATCATGCCCTCCCAACACTTTGTGACCTGGGACAGTTGCCCTTCTCACCCTAACCTACCTATGCTACTGTATGAGACTGTATAACAGTAAATTTAACACTGCACATAATTTGGCCAACTCTTGTTTTTATTGTAACAAAAATATGCAATTGCAAGGGCGAGAGGTAAAATGGTAACCATTTGAAATGCCTGGACCCACTAGACTGACTCCTGAAATATGGAGACTAAATGGCCAAAATAATGGACTTACATACTGTATACTAAGCCTAAGAAGCCATTTCTTGGAATATTCCCTTTTCTCTGAGTTATGGTGATCTTGAAGTTGGTATATATAAGTTTGGGGTGCTTCACCCCCCCCCCCACAAGAAGAAGTTTAAAGGAGAAGAGTGATTTTCAAGATTCACTCTTCTGTGTTTTGGGTTTTTTTTTTTTTTTGGCTTGTTGGCACTCGAAATACCAAGTGCTGACATTTCAGTAGGGAGCTGGTAAAACAGTTAAATGACTATTACAGAAGAAGGCATTTTTATTGTTGAATCTGACACAATTTCTCCAGTTTATATGAATGTTAGCATTTAATGGATATTATTATTGCAAAATCATGTGTTCTTTATATCATGCAACAATCAGCGTCAATATAATTCTTTACATTACATATACATACAGGACATGCCTCATGTTTCATCTAGGAGATGCCCTTACTGTCGAATTTTCATTTATTTCTCATTTATGATAAACTATGAAAGAACATTTTAGTGATTTCTGATAACTGAACATGTTTTGATTTCAGTATATAATGTGCTTCAGGTTATCTTGAAGACAGTTAAATCTAATGTAGCATGTTTCTGTCCTTAAGATATATTCTGATACTGAATATATTTATATTTGTTTGCGACCATGTTAAAATGTGTATTTTCAGATAGTCTTTAAAAGGCTCACAAATAAACTGTTACTAGTTGAAATGCTGAGCTCCAAGAAGCCTAAAAAAATGAAACTGCAGGAAAAGCAGTTACAATAATTTTTCTAGCTGACTGAGTAAGATATGGATTTGTCGTGTATAATGATCCCAGTTTTTGATTAATTTTATTGGTTACATGAAGGATATGTTGTTCAAGTGTCAAAGTTTTCATCTAGGATTACACTAAGACATTTAGTATGGGAGACTAGTTTGATTTGGGTAGAATTGTGGTAAAATTCGTAGACGTTATTCAAAAGAGACACTTTTGGGCAGAGAGTTGTTTTTGGGTGAATAATATTAATTTTCTTTTCATTCAGAAGGAGTTGTGACTCATGAAGCTAACTTTCAATTTCAGTAAAAGAGTGTTGTGTTAGTTCTTGGGGTGAAGATAATGTCTGGTCTGAAGAGAAAAGAGAAAAAATCATCTGTATATTGAATAACTGTGCCATGAGTAGAGAAAGTATGTAGTTAATGAAAAGATTTAAAAATAATGGTCACAGTATAGATCCTTGAACAACAACATGCACCCTTCCCCCATATACCTGCATGATGTACATCAACAGAGATGTGTACAAAAAGAGTAGCCATATTCCATTTAATGTGCTGTTTTCTATTAGAATGACAACTCTGGAACTACTGAAGAGATTATGGACTTAACCCTAATGAGGGAAGTTTAAGAAGGAGTTTATGGTGGTATACAGTAAAAAAGCCCTAGATAGATCCAAAGGAAAAAAAAACAATGGAACAAGATTACCTGAATTTCTATTATGGTTGATTGTTTCAATGAAACTCAGTAGATCAGAAGTCCTGCTATGGTTAGGTCTAAAACCATGTTGTGTGAGTGCATGGGGGAGGATTATCAGTGATATATTTCAAAAGTTGTGAATGTACACATTTCTCTAGAATTTGAGACAAAGATGATAAAATTGCTATGAAATAGTAGTTAGAAAGGTCAGTGGATGGCCTGCCCTTATGTAAGAGTATGATGAGATATTTTTCCAAAGTTCAGGTCTTTAGTTTTCTTTGATAGTGTGGTTAAGTATGTAAAACAGTGTTATCAAGTATGACAGTCCTGACTTTAATGTATTCACATGGCAGTTGATCAAGCGCAACTGTTGTAGATTTAAGATTAAGTAGACATCTTTTATCACTGAGATAGGTACAGGTTTTTATTGGTGGTAGAGTAGACATATAGAGTTAGTATTGTTTTTTGAGTAGAGAGAGTACTGACTGGATAAAATGTTAGTTTATCTGTGCTGGTATATTACCATTTTGTTGTGATGTGGGTTGAGTGATTTTACCTGGATTTAAAATGCTGTTTACTGAAGATGAAAAGAGTTTACGATTGGGACTTATGAGTTTCTTGAACTTTTGTATAGTAATTTTTGTCATTTTTAGTAATAACAGTAAGTTGGTACTAGACAGATGGAAGTGAGGCAGTATGCCTCCTTGCTACTTAGTGGAATACTTCTTGCTTTACAATTATTTTATTTGTAGTATATGTTTTATTGTTCACGGACACAGTATTTTTCTACCATTTCAATACACATAGAAAGTGGGTTTGTGTGTGTATGTGAAAAGTGTGTGTGTGTGTGTGTGTGTGTGTGTGTGTGTGTGTGTGTGTGTGTGTGTGTGTGTGTGCACCCACAGGTGTGCATGTGTGTAACTGCTCTGTCTTACTGCCATATCTTACTGCTACTGATTGCCAGTGTATTTACCTCCAACCCTAATTTAACACCCTACAGCACAATGCTAGTTTCTGCTAACCTTATTTTTCAAGCATTAACTCATACTAATCTGCCTCCCATATACCTGCATGAACAGCATCATACACCATACCCCCATATACCTGCATGAAGGGCATCATGTACCCTGTCATCATATACCTGCAAGAAGTACATCAAAATCCCTACACTCATATACCTGCATGAAGGGCATCATGCATCTTACCCCCATGTACCTGCATGAACGACACCATGCATCTTACCCCCATATACCAGCCTGAAGTACCCTCATATACCTGCATGAAGTGCATAATGCTCCCTACCTTCACATACCTGCATGAGGTGAATCATGCATCCTCCCCCATATACCTGCATGAAGTGCATCATGCACCCTCCCCCATATACCTGCATGAAGTGCATAATGCTCCCTACCCTCACATACCTGCATGAGGTGAATCATGCATCCTCCCCCATATACCTGCATGAAGTGCATCAAGCACCCTCCCCCATAGACCTGCATGAAGTGCATCATGACCCTCCCCTCACATACCTGCATCATACACCCTACCCTCACATACCTGCATGAAGTGCATTATGCACCCTCCCCCATATACCTGCATGAAGTGCATCATGTACCCTACCCTCACATACCTGCATGAAGTGCATCATGCACCCTCCCCATATACCTGCATGAAGTGCATCATACACCCTACCCTCACATACCTGCATGAAGTGCATCAAGCACCCTCCCCCATATACCTGCATGAAGTGCAGCATGCACCCTCCCCTCATATACCTGCATGAAGTGCATCATGCACCCTCCCCTCATATACCTGCATGAAGTGCATCATGCACCCTCCACCATATACCTGCATGAAGTGCATCATGCACCTTACCCACACATACCTGCATGAAGTGCATCATACACCCTACCCTCACATACCTGCATGAAGTGCATCATGCACCCTCCCCCATATACCTGCGTGAAGAGCATCATGCACCCTCCCCATATACCTGCATGAAGTGCATTATGCACCCTACCCTCACATACCTGCATGAAGTGCATCATGCACCCTCCCCCATATACCTGCATGAAGAGCATCATGCACCCTCCCCATATACCTGCATGAAGTGCATCATGTACCTTACCCTCACATACCTGCATGAAGCGCATCATGCACCCTCCCCATATACCTGCATGAAGTGCATCATGCACCCTCCCCATATACCTGCATGAAGTGCATTATGCACCCTACCCTCACATACCTGCATGAAGTGCATTATGCACCCTCCCCCATATACCTGCATGAAATGCATCATGTACCCTACCCTCACATACCTGCATGAAGCGTATCATGCACCCTCCCCATATACCTGCATGAAGTGCATCATGCACCCTCCCCATATACCTGCATGAAGTGCATTATGCACCCTACCCTCACATACCTGCATGAAGTGCATTATGCACCCTCCCCATATACCTGCATGAAGTGCATCATGTACCCTACCCTCACATACCTGCATGAAGTGCATCATGTGCCCTACCCTCACATACCTGCATGAAGCGCATCATGCACCCTACCCCCATTTACCTGCATAAAGTGCATCATGCACCCTACCATTTTGCAACAGATGCACTGTGCAGAATGCAAGAGTATCATATCAAGGAATAAAAAATATGTAAAGAAAAATGCTATACTTCCTTCCTCTGTTATGTTATCACAAGGGAAAGAGGTGAGAAGGCAGCTGCACGTAAAGTCACATTACCTGCTGTTTATGGTATAGTCACCATGGCACTCATTTGATTACGTACATTGTAGGATCATTTGAAAGTGCATATAAATCAAGAGATGGCATCATACACCAAAAATTATTTAAGTTACAGAGATGGATGATTGGCCAATGGATTTGTTCCTCTTAAAGCTATAAAATAAAGAAGTTCTGAAAAGTGGGGTATTGAAAGTGCCTCAGACAATAAAAAGGGTATCAAGGAATTAAAATTCACAAATGTGTGTGCCAGCAGAGGAATACTCAAGTCTTTCAGGCTTGTCTTTTTGCTGTAGCTACCTGTATCAGAGCTATTGGACACTCCATA
>NC_056745.1:757945127-757947569 GCF_019279795.1 Protopterus annectens
TTTAGCAGATATGGCATCATAGATGTGTTTGACAAACTGAAATTGGGGGTGTGACTGAATGGAATTGTTCAATGACATAATTTTGGGTCTTAAGTCATTGAGTTTGACAAGGTTATCATCTTGAATGATTTTAAGAGCATTAAGTCCAGTAGTGTTATATAATTCAAAAGCTCTAGGTGTAGTTTAGAGTTGGCTACTGTTCTGTTGGGGAATCTGCCCACACGTAGTCCCTTGGGCACTATGGATAAAGAGACACAGGCATCTAAGTACAAATTATCCAATTCAATGCTTTTGAACACCATAAGCAATCTTTCTAACTTAAAAACCAGTGGTTTACATTCTGACAGCAAATCTGCTTGTCTGTTTGAGTGAAAAATCTGTCTGAATGACCTTGGTGGTGTACCTGTGGAAAGAAAAGGATTAGTATTGGTATGTTCATTGAGAAAGCTTAAAATCTCATTATTATGAGACAACTGCTCTGTGACACATAACGGATTTGGGATCGAACTTGCAGCCACATTGAAACAATCGTTAGTGGTGGTTGAATTAAAATTAAAATGATTATTAAACTGACTATTAACACTTGCATTAGAAGCAACATTTGAAGCATCATTTAAGTTGTCCAGTACTGAAGCATTAACTGTTTCATTGGTTGTAGTAGTGGGATCATGATTGCCATCAACAACAACATCATTCGGGGTGTTTAAAGGAGAAAGACCAATATCTGGAGACGAAGGTGTCTGAATGAGTGGTCTAAGGTTTGGAGAAGAGTCGATCCTTTGGTGGGAGAAAGTAACTCTTCGAGGTGGTCGGCTGGACTGGTGGGGCTGTTGACTGGACTGATGAGTTGGATGAATAGATTGGTGAGTTGAAGGACTAACTGAATCTTGGTGGTTTTGCTGGCAAGTGTTATGCGTTATTATGTTTGATGTTGAACAACAGTTGGTTTTTCTTCTGCAGCTCTGTGTCATAGAAATGCTTTCATTGCCATGATTTGCTGCTGTCGGAATAAGACCATTCCCTTGATTGACTGTCGTAGCAATAAAGGATCCATTGGAGAAATGTTGTGCTCCATTAGGTAGAACGGACTTGCTTGACTGAAGTTCTGCATTGATTGCTAGTGTGGTAGTTAAAAAAGTTGTTGAAGAAGTCGGTAAAACATCTACAGTACCGGATTTGGTGGTCGTCCTTGAAGAACCAGTGGGAGATTGTGACGCAGTCACCACATTAGTGAGTTCGTTTGAGGTCACTGTAGTGTGCACCTGTATAGGTGCGGTACTAGTATCCGTCATATGAGCTCGTAAGGCTTCATTCTTATTACTTGCATCTGTCATGTGAGCTCGTAAGGCTTCATTCCTGTTGATTTGGTTGTGAGGTGATACATGTTCCCAACTGGAGAAGTAAGTAGTTTTGTTTGCTCTGTGGTCAAGTTGCCTAGGGTCAAATGGAATGTGGCGTGACCCATTGCTCATATTGCTTAAGTTGGGTGAGCTCGCTACTTTTGGACTGGCTGGAGATAAATGCTGTAAAAGGAAGGGATGAGTAGATTCATCTGCTCTAGGGTCAAGTGGAGTGACCTTGTATTCTGTCCGGCGCTCTCCACTATATGCTGACTGGCTGGTAAAGTGTGGAGAAATCCTGGTTGTTCATCAGCTAGGTGGTGTAGTATGATGTGAGGAAGTTGTAAATGTTTTTCTCTGAAATATGTAGATTTAGCGATAGATTTATCGCAAAAAATAGGAATTACTTTGGAATGATTATTAAGAATAGTGGTGGGGGTGTCAAAGTTCCTTTGGAGAGAACCTCGGTTGTAAAAAGGGCTAACTGTAATGCTTGGTTGTGAACCTGAATTGACAGCACTGTTGCAAGGAGGAGTATTGTCAACACTGTTGCAAGGAGGAATGTTGTCAGCACTGTTGCAAGGAGGAATACTGACCAAGCTGTCACCATAATTGTTAAGATGACTGTTACTGTGTCCATAGACTTGAGTAGTAATTTGTTCTTGCAGTAGATCGTGCTCTGGTTTATACACTCCCCATCCTAGTCTGGGGAAACTGTTCGGCATCCCCAAGATGCACAAGGACTCACTGAATCCACCCTTCAGACTGATTATTTCAAATAACAGAACCAAAACTGAAAGAATTGCTCAGTATGTTGATTTTGTTTTAAATCCAGTAGCTCAATCTAACCCTTTTTACATTAAAGACTCTTGGGACTTTCTTAATAAACTGCATGACTCTAATTTTAATGGAAAAGGGAAAATGCTGGTAACCCTTGACATAGTAGCCTTATACACAAACATCCCTCATGTAGAAGGTCTAGCTTATGTTAAACATTTCTTACACAAGTTTATGAAGATGCCTAAATCCAGAATTGACACACTACATACTCTTATGTCATTGGTTCTAGAGAATAATTACTTTCATTTCAATGGCCATGGGC
>NC_056745.1:757948069-758125578 GCF_019279795.1 Protopterus annectens
CATAAATCACAGGCACTATGAGCATTTTTGTGTTCCTTCTCTTTTAGAATTGTGATTCATCCTCTAACAGTAACCGATTATCAAAGTCGTCTATCAGGCGAAAGAGTTAAGCTTGTGCAGGTTTTGAGCAAAAATAAGTACATAGAAACACATGTACGTGTGTGTGTGTGTGTGTGTGTGTGTGTGTGTCTTTGTGTGTGTGCACGTGCATCTGAGTGCGTTTGTGTGTAAAATTCAGCATTAGTACTTGTGAAGATCTATGCTGAAGTAAAATTGGAGGTGGAATAAGGAATGACCCGAAAGAACAAGTGGCATATAGCACTCCCATTAGTTCTATGATGTGAAATGATCTCACATCACCTCACTGGTATCCAAATGAAGTTTCTCAGCTACTGAAATATGAGTTTATGTTTAAGAAGTTTGTTAATCTGGAAGAAGCATGGGCCTTTTAAATAAGGAAGAATGCTGTTGTACTGTATTACAGACATTGAGAATATCAGTAAAAACAAAATGGAAACTCCAGCAAAGCTAGAACATCCACCGAGTGACCTCCCAAACCTCTTGTATCAGAGGCACATGGGATATATGCAAATGACCCTTATTTACATCAGGTGTTTCAGCTAACTGGCGATTCTGAATGCCCATGACTTGTTTCGTCGTTTTAATGGACAATTTTAGGTCAATAAAGCCAAACCCCACTAGCTGTGGATATGCATATTTCAGCCTTGTTATGACAGAGTGTTTGACTAAGCATAAGAGACACAGGGCTGTTATACCCAGCTGATGTCTACTATCATTAGGGTCACTGCAAAAATATCCCAAACAACAAACTAAAACAATAAGTGAGAAGGTCACTGAAAAACCAATCAGTAAAAACAAAATGCTAGAGTTTTCATTTTATTTTTACCGATTGGTTTTTCAAAACCAGTGACCTTCTCACTTAAGATGTTGAGAATATGAACATTTTTTTTTTCTTTTACTAGTCTCTAACTTAGGAGGTTATCTATATCACATAATAGTGATCTACATGCTATGGTTCTACAATGATAAGTAGACCCACCTCAGAAGAATGAAACTACCTAGTCATTGAACATTTATTCTAACATTGTGGTATCTTTGCTCCCTTTAAACCGTCTGACTTACTAGACAGGTTTTTCTTCCAAATAAAGTGCAAACTGGACTCTCCTTGACACTGGTTCAGCTCAATAAATGGATGTAGCTATTCTTGTTATACATATATTTTGTGTAAAACAGTTTAAATAATTAATTAATTTATTGCCAGTGGAATTGGATATTCCACACTTTGACCATTCCAAATAACCCTTTAGTACAAAAGCCGATTTCCAAGACCACTCCACTGTAGTAAGTCATATGATCAGGATGTCATTAAGAGTGTAGTTTTACATCATAGCTTTCCCTAGCAATGTTTTCTGGGAAACAGTCATGAAGGCAATCATCATGCTATATGTATAAACACAGAAGAGCCAAAGTTTGCCAATAGCAAGCAACGTTGAAGAGCAGCCATCCATCCGAAGGGGAGAGGGACTGTAAAACAGCAGTCAGTCCAGACATTGGGCCTTCTGCAGCAGAAGTCTCAAGCGCAGCATGCAGTGCAGGCACCTTAATCTTTATGGGCATTATCTGTGTTTAAAGGCCTTGTGTTTCTGAAGTATAGCCAAACTATCTGCTTATGTTGTGCTGATGAGGTGAATAAAAAGGCTGAAACATGCATGCCCACAGCTAGTGGGGTCTGGAGTTATTGGCCTGAATGTAACCATAAAAACTTAAGTAAAAAAGTCATGGACATTCTCAAGCCATGTAAGTGAAACACTTGAGGCCCTTCAGGTTTCATTTACATATATGCCATGGATCTCCAGTACAGGAAGTTTATGGAATCACACAGTGAAAACTGCAGCTCGGCTGGGTTATTCCTGCAGTTTTTACTGAATGTTTTGCCTATGTGACTTTTTTACCCCTTGATGTGGATGTTAGGTGGGCTATTTTGTAGGCACCTTAATTTTTATGGACATCAGCTTGGTCTAAAGACCCCATGTTTCTGATGTCTTGCAAAACTATTTGTTTATGCTGTGCTAATGAGGTTAATAAAAAAGCTGAAACATGCATCTTCACAGTTAGTGGGGTTTGGCTTTATTGGCCTAATTACAATCACAAAAACTTGAAAAGTAAAAAAAAAAAATTCACAAGTCAAGTAGCTGAAACACTTGATGCTCTTAAGGGATCATTTGCATCCATCCCATGTACTTTCAGTAGAGGAGGTTTAATGCATCATACAGTGAAAACTTTAGCCTGTTTGTTTTTTTTTCAGTTTTTAAAGAACAGCACTACTGCAATAATGAACATCATAATTTGTTCTTCATATAAACCTGCTGTTGTTCAATTATGAAACTTCTACCTTCTCTGAGCAATTCTTCTTTAGCTGGACAAACACTTCATTGGACAACATGCAGCTAGGTGTACCAGTTGTCATCTTAACAACCAAGAGCAAACGATCTGGCTAAAGGCAGCAAGTAATGAAAAAGGAAACACTAGACTAATGAAACCTACATATGAAATATGTGCTTTTGTCCATTTTGAAAAGCAAAACTGCATCAGAATTGACAAATAAATAGTAGGGGGAGTCTAAGGTTACCTTTCATTCATCACTGAGCCAGTCCAGGAGTTGAATACAATTATTGCACAAAGGATGCAACCCTTTACCTGGAGGGTGTGAAAAAAACTTTGCAAACATTTATTCATTTGAACTTTTTAATAAGTTAGACTAATCATTACATTTTAAAACATAGACAACGTAGACTAATACTTTACTGACTTCCTGCCATGTAATCAAGAGTGTTTACCATGATGCATATGATACAGCTTTTCCTTTTATGAGGCAGATGAATGTTCTCTTTTGTTTAATTTACTGTGTGACTGCACAAGTAGTAAGAACTCTGATCAGAGATCCTAATAGTTAAGCCACTCATTATTTGCAATTTTATTTATTTTATTATTAAGTTTTCATACACTGCTTGCATATTCTTTATTCAGCAACTCTATCCTCCTATCCTTCATATTTCTATTGTTTGGTTCCTACCTCAGTTGTTTCCTATCAGCCATCTTAAACCACCCCTCTTTGACCTTCTGCTCTGTCTTCCCCAAAACCTGCCTCACTTACCCCCTTAGAGAGGGGCATTGCAAGTAGGGAAGCATTAGTGTAAACACTTTGAGAAATGTTTTAGAGAGGAGACCATCTTGACACCTAAGGAGGGCATTTTTTGGTATGCTCTAACCACTTTTCCACCACATCCTTAATATGAACTATGTATACATATGTTTCTTAACTAAGCACCTTCTTCATCGATAACTGCTAGTCTTTAGCTGCACACATTTGTACCCTCCTCCCAGGATATGTTAGCTAACAAAAATGGCATCTTGCCTCATCTCCCTGACCTACATCTAAGGGGTCAGTTCACTAGGTGAACTTGAGTCACATGGAATGGGTAACAGTCATAGCTTCATCCTTCGGCACCACAGAGCCAGCTACCCTCCTACCTTTCTCTTCCTTACAGTCATAAACACATTAAAAGTAACCAGGAATCTGGCTGAAATGCATATTCCTCATGAAAGACATCAGGAAATACCATCTTACTGTAGTAGCAGTAGGACATTGGTGGAAAATTACACCAATGAGGGGTGTTTCATCTAGTAACAAGTATACATATTATGATCACATCTTAAATGACAACTTGTGTTTCTCCTGCCAATTCTTGAACCTTTTTATTATTTATGCAGTGAAAGCAAAGTATACTTTTTCCCTGAGGATGCAATCACTTGTAGGTGATTTCCTTTTCAAAAGCCATGCATATTCTTTACTAAAATGTGCATTCATGATGTCATTTATATGTTAACCACACTACTCTACGGAAACAACCTGGCACAAGCTTGCATCCTTAGATTGCAGCAACAAGACTGTGTATTTGCACCTTTAGGTAAAGTACAAGCTTTTCTGCAAGGATTTTAGCAAGTCTACCTATTAACCAGCTCATACTACTTGCAGTCAGCATATGACCTGTTGGAGGGCTATACTGGACTTCTTCAATTTTGCTTATATGTACTTCCAATACCCTGTATATACTTTTATTAAGAACAGTGTTCATTTTTGTGAGGTAGAATTTTACATATTTTTCTTCTAAACTTGTTACATCAATAACTCATATCAGTTTCCCACATTTCCTTTCTATTTCTTTCATATCAACTTCTTACTCTTTTCAAGGACAATTATAATACATAAAAGTGCAAAAAGGATAAGTCCACAAAGGACGTCAGCAAAATAACCACATTTTTGAAGGTGCAATTTTTATTTCAAATGCTGCAGACTTACAGTCTGGCACATATTTATCAAGTATGAAGGAAAATGGGTGTCCCATATTGATGGTGTTTATGGCTTTGTCCCTTTGAAAATAAGGAGTCTAAATACAACCGCTTTACCACATTGTCCTGATGATTTTGTGCTGGTTTCAGCCAATACCTTTTGCAAGCTGATTTTGTCTAATTCCTCCAGCAGCTTTGTGTGACTTGTTGCTTTCTGTGGCTGGCAGATAAAGTGCCAAGATTAATGAAGTGTCTCTGTTGCCTGGAACTGTCTTTTAAATTATAGTAGAATCAAAGTATTGAAATGCAAACAGTTCCTCATGTTATCCCCTACCTATGTAAGATTTAACTAAGGGTGGGAGGAGTTTTGGTCGAAATGATTAATCCTGATTTGACTGCTGCAGACATAAAAGCAGTGGCGGCTGGTGACTTCAAATCAAAGGGGGGCTGCAGGAGACAGCTGAATGGGTGGAGTCAATGGAACAGGGTGTGGCCAACCAGAAAGGGGAGGAGCTATGCTCAAAACCACAAAAACTAACTAAATACACTGCCCTGGGTGCCAAACCATCATTATGAGAGTCTAATCAAGACAAAATGAAGTGTAGAAGAATAAAAATATTTCAGCACATTGGCTGCATGCCAGCTTAATATCTAGATGGAAACAAAAAGGTTGTGAGGCATGAAAAAATAAATTACTTTTTAAATACATTAATGGAATGCCAGTCAAAATCAATTATAAGAAAAACAAGCAGCACTCAACTCAAACCGCTTCTTGCACTGCAGTTCTAATTATAATTTATATTCAGCTTTATTAAAGTACCAAGTAACATGCTGAAAGTAGAAATCTCTGATGCCCCCACTTGTAAAAATGTTTCTTATCCAAAAAAGACCTGCTGCCTGACAACTATCTACGTGTTTCATGGGGAAAACATGATCAAAGTAAAAAATGAAAAGCAAAAAGAAATAAGCTCAAGATACATTGCTTAAAAGGATTACTGTACAGGTTATGGACCACAAGATTGCCATTCTGTTTAGTTTATGGGTAAAGCCTGCAGAGATGACTGGAAGTCTCCAAGTGTAATGAGCTTCTTAAAATAATGCAATCCTGTCCTTTATTACAAATACTGTAATATGCTTTTCAATACCCAAGGCTTATACATTATCTAGTTAAGTATTCTCTACATGGCAACAACAGAAAGGCTTTCAATGTTGGCAATTCTTTAACCGTATGCTTATTAAAGCTTACTTGCATCTTATGATCTCAGCCAAGCTTACCTGATGATCATTAAAGTATTGCTACTTAAACACAGAGCAACAGGCACTTTGAGTAATAAGCATAAATCAACAGTACAAAAAATATGACAGAAACCAGACCATTCTGCAAAAATCAAGGACACATGAAAAGCCACTCGAGTACTTGTGTCTACCTTGTATGGGGGTGATACTCTGCACATTTACAATGCATAACTACTCCTTGCCTTGCTTCGACAAATCCAGAGTCATTACATGGGGGAGTGGGGTGCAACAAGTATGTCACAATTTGAAATGTCTCTGGCTGACTGTAATGGCCCTGACACATTTGGCATACCTCTCAACCTCAGAGCAAGAAATCTGGACAAAGCCATACAAAGTGGGACAAAGGCCCAACAATAAGGACAACTTTTAAATATAGCTCTTATAAACTTATAAAGATAATAGAATAGGTCTTGCATTAGTATGAATTTTCTGAATGGTATGAAATCTGAAACTCAAATGTCTGTCATTATTTTCTAACTTCAGTCTTTAATGATTTGTCACTAATTTGCCAAAAAAACACAATTTATGAAAAATGGACCAAAAATGTGATGTAAAAATATAAAATAGCCACACAATACAGCTGGGAACCTGTCAAAGAAGGGGCACTTTAATATTAGTACTGCTAACTTGAGCAGCTGACAAAATAAAAGAATCTACATGCATTTCTGAAATAAAAGTAATCTATAACTCTTATTACAGTTATTTCTTAATTGTAAACCCTCCATATTTTCTTCCAAAATTGCTATTTGGCGGAGGGATTATTAGGGGGAAGAGCAACATTTTGAGCCAAAATCAGGGACAGTTGAGAGGTTTGGCTATGCCTAATTCTATAAAGCAATTTATTTGCATGTACCTCTCATTCTGTTAATGCAATAAATCTGGACAAGGCCAAATATATTGGGGGAACATAAAAACAGTACTAAAAATTGCTCTTGTATAAACTGAGACAGTTGATAGAACAACAGGTCTTACTTTAGCATGCATTTTTCTGAAGGTTATTAAGTCTGAAACTCAGTGTGTCATTATTTAGTGACTTAAATCCTAAATGATTTGCCAGAAAACCAAAAATAGTATGAGGAACAAACCAAAAGTAAGAAGCAAAAATCTATTCATTCTTTGAAAATCTGGTCAGTTGGGAGGTATAGTTCAGCTGGGGCTATCTTTAAGTTTGCCGCCCTTCCCCCTCACAAAATCATGGTTGAATGGAGCCTCCCCCCTGCAGCCATTCCAATGATCCATTACTTGGCTATTTCACTCCATTTACCATAAACACTAATGTGCATACTGATTTACTTCTATGATGATTTGGACTTAATTTGAAAGTTTTATTTTGCATTTTACAGCACAAACACTAAGACATCTGCTAAACAAACTTAGCATTAAAACTTCTCTGCCCTTGAAACTCACATTAATTGAAACAGCATTGAAACCCACATTCAAATAAAATACATTTTGCCGGTGGCAGATAAAGATTAATTCTGGGCTGTTTTCAAATCATAGGTCCATTGCATATGAAACATACATGCGCTCTTTGATACACCTTCCTATTGTTTTGAACATTTTTCCAGTAAACTATGAAACAAAACGCATGCACCAATAATGACAAAACTTCCCAATTCAGAACATCTTTCCAGTAAACAATGAAATAAAATGCATGCACCCATAATGAAAAAACTGCCCAATTCAGAACATCTTTCCAGTAAACAATGAAACAAAATGCATGCACCCATAATGACAAAACTGCCCAGTTCAGAACATTTCCATGATAAAGGTCTACTCAAACTTCTACAGTACACCATTATCAGTAAATATGCACAATTCTACAGTCCACCATTATCAGTAAATATGCACAATTATACAGTCCACCATTATCAGTAAATATGCACAATCTCTGAAGAAGTAAAAAAGTCATTAAATAATTCCACATTAAATAAATCTGTAACTAATGAAGAGGTTGCTGCTAGCAAACACCTTTATATTTCATGGTTTCATTGAAAAATAAAGTGTCTGATGTCCCTGGGGAATAAATTGCCTATATTACATTAAAAATGATAAGCTAGTAAAATTGCAATAGGAAATGGATGGCAAACTGATAACAGGCTCATAGTTGGTATCTTAACTTTTTCAGTACTGCAGTATTCACCCCTTGTGGGAGTAGAACCAACAACATTTTGCATCCCAAGCAAGTACACAACCTGTTGTGCTATTAACAATGCAAGCTGACAGCATAAGCAGCACTGAACTTCTCTTCCCATGCAGCTCTCGGCTCCTTGTAAAATCTACTCAATACTCAACTGCATCTCAACCTTGCAGCACAAGAAATCTGGAAAAAGCCAAATTTATTGGGGGGGGGTCAAAAGCCCAAAAACCAGGGACACATTAAACATTGCTTGTATAATCTTGAAAAGTCGCTAGAATAAAATGCTGTGTTACCACCATACATTTTACTGCCAAGGTCCCTGTTCAAGAGTCAGAGCAACATACCACTATGCCAAATCAGCTGCTTTGTGAAAGAAAAATGCTGTGTTACCACCATACATTTTACTACCAATGTCCCTGTGCAAAACAGTCAGAGCAACATACCACTACGCCAAATCAGCTGCTTTGTGAAAGAGCAGAAGACTGAAACTTAAATGGCTATCATTTAATGAATTCAGTTCTCACCATAGCTGTCAACCTCTTAGCAGAAATCACCTGGACAAACTCAGTAATGAGGGAATACAGCCCTCAAACATATTCAGTGAATTCAGTTCTTGCCATAGCTGTCAACATTAGCACAAAAAACCTGGACAAAGCCAATAATGTGGTAATACAGTCCCAAAAAATAAGGACAAATTTCAAATATTCATCTTATAAACTTAGAAAATTGCTAGAATAAAAGGTTGTGTTACTATGTATTTTCTGAAGAATATGAAGTCTGAAATTCAAATGCCTGTCAATTTTACTTCTGAAAGAACAAAAACAATTTTCAGCAGAGGCCCAGGGAGAAATACTGCAGACACGTCTTTATAAAATGGCAGGACAACACAAACACAGGGATGAGATGCAGACTCCACACAGAAGGCACCCTAGCCAAGAATCAAACCAGAAAACCTATAGCTGTGAGGAAACAATGCTACCACTGCACCATCAAACATGTAAGGAATTAAACATTCAGAAACCTGAAGTCTGACATTCAAATGCCTGTCAATTTTATTTAACATTTGTTTATCAGGGCAGTCTGACTTGTAACAAAAAAACAATTTTCAGCAGAGGCCCAGAAAGAAATAATGCAGACATGTCTTTGTAACGTGGGAGGACACAAAAGCAAACCCACACAAACACAGGGAGAACATGCAAACCCCACACAGAAGGCACCCCAGCCAAGAATCAAACCTCAGAACCGGAAGCTGTGAGGCAACAATGCTACCACTGCACCATTAAATATCAAGCATTGCAACATTTAGAAACCACAGATATTATGAGGAACAGATGAGATCAAATATGAGGCAAAAATCTGCAATTTTTTTTACAAATGGTGGTGGGTAGGGAATTCAGATCCTTAACACCTGCATACAAGGTACAGGGTTCAAGCCTGAGGTATTCCCTACCAAACCACTATGAGTTTTGTTCTAGCCACCAGTATATAGCAACTGGGGCATTTACACACACACCTTACCTGGAGTGATGTAGATTTCATCCCTTCATGCCATTAATCCATAGCTGTCCCTCTTACCTGGAGCGACCCCTTTGTGCCATTAAATCCATAGCTGTTGGTGCACTACAAACCTTCCCGCGCATTACGTCCATTGGAGCACATCCACCATTTGAGATGTTCTTCCCCCGACGAGACTCCAGCCTGCCGATGTTGCAGTCCGATCCGTTTCCAGCGACAGTCTATGCAGTTACAACTGCACAGACTTCTGGGATTTCTGCTCTTACATTTTTCCCAGTCCGGACTGCTGCTGAAACAGTCTGTGCATGCTCCAGACTGTCTCAGCAGCAGTCCGGACTAGTGCGCATGCCTGAAAGTCTGCAAATTTTAATTTTTTTTTTTTATCTTTTATTTTCTTTAATTTCTTTATTTTTACAGTGGGGGGGCTTCAGTCCGGCAGTCCAATAGCACGGGCCGCCCCTGCTTAAAAGCAATCGGTTTGATCTATCACATGGAAAGTGCACTGATTTTTTTTTTACTTCACTGTTCAGAAAGACCATTTAAGCTGCTGCATGAGTTAGAGATGAAAATGTACTTCTTTCTGCTTCTCCTCTCATTTCTGTTGAAATTTTATTAGGAGAAAGTGGAACTCGGCCTGTGATTTTGCCCTTCTTGGCGCTGAATATCGTAAGATAATTAGCAGTTATTTTTGTTCAGTTGTCTTCTTGTTTTTTGATACTTTACAGATCTATTGATGCTAACTTGGCTTATGCAACTCATTCTCAATTTACTCCTTTCTCTTTTCATGGTCTTCCCTTGCCCCTCCTCCAAAAAAAAAAGATGCTCTGTTTTAATTTAATATCCTCTAGGATCCTTAATTTATTTAATTTACTGCAGCATACCTGCAGATGTACTCTGTAAAATCATGTATTCCTTTATGCCATCTTTGTAATCCTTACTTGTATGATTTCATTGTAAATTCTACTTCTGCCGTTGGACTGACTTCTCACACCCAGGTTGAGCCTGAAATAGGTCTACAAGGAAGAATTGTTTAACGTGGCCAGCCAGTCTGATATAAATAAATAAATAATGTGCATTCATTTTGATTACTGCCACTTTCTGAGGAACAGAAAATTATTGTCTTTTGTTTACTTTTGTTTGATAAGCTCATTTTATTAAAAGTGAACATCTAATCTTTTTTCTGTGAAATATGCAGAAGCACACTCATGACAAAAGGCCAAGCAACAGTATAGAATTTTACTGGTTTATTCTTAACACTGTAAAAACTCAGAAATATACAATATAAATGGTAAAACTTCTGATGCTCATCATACTGATCATTGCTGCATTGTCCTTAGCAATACTGGGTTATATCCTGCCAAGGCTATAACAGCCGACCAGCTTCCAAAGCCTCAGGGTACCCTTCCATTCGCCCATTCTGTTAGGCAGCTTATCTGGAGCTGACTAAACGACAAGTTACTGTCATGATAGTATGCTCCTCTGAGGCTTACAAGGATTGGCATTGGCATTGGCTTGTGCTGCTTCTTTGCTGGGCAGATAAGATTCCTTTGGGTAAAAAAACTTCCATTTAATAATTTTGCTTAGTATTTATAATTTATTCTTCAGGAGAAAATATTTTAAAGCTAGGCGTCTGTGTTTTAACAGACTGTCATGAGACAGTACTATACGTTTACACAGAAGCACTTTTTTTTCTGTCAGTTTAACAATTGTTTAAAGTAACTGAAAATAATTTGTTTCTGTGGAGAAATTGTATTTATTTTACTTTGCAGGGCTGGCATGGTGTTTTAAAGTGCTTTTATTGTATTTGTTTGGGGAAAAAGTGGCTTTTTAAAGACTTTTCATTTTTACCTGCATTTTTGCTTGTTTTCCCTGGAAATAAGGCACCATTTTCAGCTTGACAAACAAACTATAGGTCCCATGGTCATTCATTCTTCCAGCCACAAAAAGAAAAAAGTTTAAGCAAACAGCCTTTGCCACAACAGGCTACTAATTTGCCTCAGACTACTCATCTGTTACCCCAAATGTCCCTCTGGTGTAGCACCTACAGAACAATAACTGGCCTACAAATCTAACCAATACAGTTCTAAGGCCCTACAATTGTTAAACATGTAAAAAGACATTAATTAGTATGGACAGAGAAATGATACATTCATATGACAACCAGTACTCATTATGATGTCTCAGGACTTAATAGTTGGCAGTGACCATGTGTTAGCAGAGGAGCAGTTCTCTCTATCAGGTCATGGACAATAAGGTTTCTTGAATGGATCAGTTACAAGCTCACAAACTCTAACCCTCTTAAAACTAGATGCACACACCTGCTAAAACTGTGACTGGCATCTCTATGATAGCATTTTTATTTTTTTTTGCAGGGCTCTCATACAACCACTTATATTGGAGTTTACCCCCATACCCTTTTCTGATTCTGCAACTCACACAACTGAGCGAAAAAGATAAACTTTTGCAAAAGGAGAAAAGGCAGCTTGGACAATTGCTATCTTGCAGTAGAGCCGAGATATACAAAACCTCTGAAATCAGGCTTTTGGGATAAGGAAGATAGCTTTCTAGGTGCTGCTCTTCATAGAATGGTAATCTTCTTCTCATGCACAAGCATGGGGAACGTGGAATGCTACTGCTATAGGAAATGCATAGGCAACGCTACAGCATATGCAGAAGAAAGTGCAGGGATGAAACTACTAATGCAAAACAACAGTGTTGTACTAACTACATCATACTTCAACATTATAATCGCCACAGATGCCGCTGACACTGCCTAGACAGGAATAGAGAGGTGTAGTGTCACACCTGCACACTCGATAAAAATGCAAGTCACCAGCCACAATGCAACATTATGGAATACAAAAATAAAATAAATTTCAGTGGTTAAGTAAAAATGTTCCTGCAAAAAGGCTTACCTGGGCTGTGATTTCAGATTATAGGAAGTCTTAGAAGCTCTCAGTTTCCCCTTAATTAACTTTGAAAACTATAACTGAACAGCATTGAATACTAGAGTTAATACATGAAGTGGACAATTCAGAAACGTTATCACAAGGTCTACACATCTCAGTAACCACTTCCATTTCAGTGACAGATGTTAACATACAGTGTACACCTCAAAGTAGCCACTTCCATTTCAGAGACAGATGTTATTGCATGGTGTACATCTCACAGTAATCATTTCCATTTCAGAGAGAGAGAGGTTATCGTGGGGTGCACACTGCCCAGTGAACATTTCCTTTTTAGACACAGAGGTCATCATGGGGTGTCCAGCTTACAATAATCATTTACATTTCAGAGACACAGGTTTTCAAGGGGATGTACACCTCACAGTGACCATATCCATTTCACTGACAGCCCTATCACAGTGATTTAGCATGAAGAAATGCAGCACCATGTCTCTGATGCTATGGTAACTGCTAATGAGGCATTTCAGGAAAGAGCCATATGCTAATTAGCCATGTGGTCTCCCTCAGAAATGTCTGTGGTAATGCAGGATCTCTTGGCTGTGTATAGTAACACAGCTGCTCATAGCCACTTGCTTTAATGAATATGTCCAAAAGCTCATTTTAAACCACTGTGGTAGGCATAAGTGTGGAGGGGTTTAGCAGACAGTTGGTGCTGGTGTGTGTGTGTGTGTGTGTGTGTGTGTGTGTGAGTGTACGTGTGGGACTGCATGTATGAGGGTGTGTCTGCAATGGAGGTCACAGTAGATGGGTTAGTTAGGGGATAGGAAGTGTGTCTGTGTGTATGTGTGTGTGTCTCTATGTATGTGTTTGTGTGTGTGTCTATGGGTGAGTGAAAGAGTGCACCTGTGAGGATGATCTAGTGGGGTGGCTGTGTGTGTACATCAGTGTATATGCATCAATGTGTGTATCTGTGTATGTTTGTGTATTGGTGTGGGTGTTATCACACCTCCACAATCCCGTAGACTAATCCTACAATACTGGAAGAGTGGGTAACACTGAACAACAGGGATATATGGCATATCATACCTTAAAACCACTTAAAAAATTAAAAAGAAAGATAAGAGATAACATGGTTCGGGAGGAACACTAGGCACCAGGAATACTCCATAGTCAGTAAAATAGATTCAAACCCTGTAGGGGTTGAGGATATTAGTTCTGTGCTCTAACACTACGCATCAGGAATACTTGAAATTATTACCTTAATATTTTTTTTAAATATGTAAAGTAAAATAGAGGAAAAGGTTTGAACCCTTCACCCTTGATAGCAAAAGCAGCAGCATTAGCCTACTTTACTAACTAACTAATTAGTTAGTGTAGCCAAAGTTATTTTACATAATAATAATCAATTTAAATCTCTAATGTCTGGCATGATTCAATAACTGTAACAGTCCACAAGTTTTGAGGGAAAGGCTACCTATAAGTGGCAACAGCAGGAATGTGCCCATGTCAGGGGAGGCTTCAAGATGGGAGGAACACTAGATGACAGCAGGGAGAATATTTAAGCAGTTACAGGAACTCACTTATAAGGTTAACACAGCAACAGGTCTAGCATCACTATGTACTGTAAAGCAACAGGTGTAGCATCACTATGTACTGTAAAGCAACAGGTCTAGCATCGCTATGTACTGTAAAGCAACAGGTCTAGCATCACTATGCACTGCAAAGCAACAGGTCTAGCATCACTATGTACTGTAAAGCAACAGGTCTAGCATTGCTATGTACTGTAAAGCAACAGATCTAGCATTGCTATGTACTGTAAAGCAACAGGTCTAGCATCACTATGCACTGCAAAGCAACAGGTCTAGCATCACTATGTACTGTAAAACAACAGGTCTAGCATCACTATGTACTGTAAAGCAATGGGTCTAGGATCGCTATGTACTGTAAAACAACAGGTCTAGCATCACTATGTACTGCAAAGCACACTGAATGAAACTCTAAGGTCTGACATGTTTTGTTGACTGTTAAGGATTGGTGATTCATGAAAGCAGGGTAAAAAACAATATAAAGAGATATCAAGGATGTTTTGTCAATTTAGGGACAGGTAAGAGGTGTGTATGTGTATAAGTGTGTGTGTGTGTGTGTGTGTGTGTGTGTGTGTGTGTGTGTGTGTGTGTGTGTGTGTGTGTGTGTGTGTGTGTGTGCGCTTAGAATATCGAACATAAAAGAATGAACTCTTCAAAATACTGAAAACTGAAATTACTATATAATGCTGAAGTAATAACTATAAAGCAATTACAACTATAGAACAATACAGTAACACAAGAGGAATCTCCTCTCTTCCCTGTTATGGGTTCTCCCACCACCCAACCTCGATGTTTTTAATATTCCGTTTCCAAATTCCACACAAAGCAAGTACGTCTCACCCATATTGTTCTTCACCCCTGGAGTGGCAATATGGAAGTATCAGAGTGTGTGTGTGGTGTAACTTCTCACAGGGAGGGTGGGGGGCTGCAGTATCACGTGACTTCCTTTTTATTTGCTTTTTATTTTAAGGCTTTATTATATGGTTATTTGCATGTTTCGTGTGTATTTCAGGTGACCCTGAGATCTCGATTTTCATTATTTTTTAGGCGTCACTTTTTTCTTCTATATATGGTGGGTCACTCATTTGCACCTCATGACTGCAAAGTATATCTATTCACAGAGCAACAGTTCCACAGTTCTTAAACCAGTCCTGTATTGAGCTTTTTTCATGTCCTATGCATAGCTAAGAAGTGACACATGGACTCACATAGAACAGGCAGTGAAAATAATAAGTTACAGCTTCAGTATAACTAGCCTTGCTAAATGTACACACTCTGAGGTGTACATGTGTGGTTTAAATTTGTCCCAAAAGCACATTTCTGCATCAATTAACAAGCTGTATTTTGAGCTGCCACAACACAATGTTCTCTAGCCAGAAGCATGATAACATGATTGTCCTTGACTTCTGACCAATATATAGGTTAGTAGACTCTCAGATATCCACTGCATTTCATTTCCAATCTTCTGCAGCAAACAGACAAGGTTAAGGTCACACAGTTCCTACCTGTGTCATGAGTAAGCTCCTGCAGCTGTAGTCCAGCCATTACTAAAAGTATGAGTCAGTACAATTATGGATTCCCATGTCTGAATACAAATGAGGGATCTTGTAAAATGAAAAATAAAGATACCAGCAGCTCTGAGAGACTTCTACATTCAACAGTTTTATCAGCAGATTTTAAATAAATGTTAAAGCAAATACTGATGACAGAACACACACGTACACACACACCTTTCATATATAACAATTCTGCAATCTATAGTGTTCTACTTATTCATGCATACTCTGTTGACAGTTTGAACTGATGAAAATGTATGATCTTTTTATGACCACCTTGTTTGTCAAGATTTGATGTATCATCATTATTAATCAAGAATAGCAGAATGAAAATGTTTTGCTTTAGATGCAGAGACATACATGTCTTGGTAACTCTTTTGTATTCAACAACTGCCCTAACACAGTGATGCATGGTGTTCTAGCAAAAATACATGCTCACTGGATCGGGCTGGTTCCATGGCTGTGCTGAATGCTAGTGAGGCTTCTAATTAGCCATGTGCTCTCTCTCCCGCTGCAACTGTCTTCAGGAAGGCATCTACACACTGAGTGATTCAAGAAATCTCTCCACCACATAGATCAGCTCAGCTAGCCCCCTCATGTCATGGTAGTGGACATGGCCAAAAGGTCATGTTTGACTACCAAACATGACTGCATTATAGGGATTACTCTACATTTAAGTGCTATAATGGCATTGACTTCAGAACTACGATGAGGAGTGAGAGGAAACACTAGACACCAGAGATTATGTTACATTTTTTTTGCTTTTTTCCTCCCACCCTTCCTTCATAATTATTGGTCCAGCCCTCATTCCCCATCCATGCTAAGTCAACCGGCTACTCCATCCCCTTGGACATATTTCACTATTTGCTGGGGATGGTTATGGATTGCAGGAAATGGGGCTCAGCATGTCTGAGCTTCCATCTGGCATGTCTTACTTTGGCCTACCATGTTATTCCCCTCTCCCTTTCATGGCAATGTGGTACAGTCCTGGGGCAATGCAATGTGAGATTCATTACGTATCGCCCCATCTCAGTGGCAGCTCAGCCAAGTCGCACTGCTCCCCGCTGACCATGCCTCCTCTGGCAACATCCCCAGCCTCCACCAGGGATTGTCATCTTGGGACACTCTCGTAACACCATCTCCCTCAGGATGGGCACACCCATCCCTTGCCACTCTCAGTCACCTGGAATGCTAACTGAACCGAGGTTGCCTGGATCATAGTCAGGGCTTTATTCCTCTATGCCACCAGAGTGCACCTAATGCGATTATTCTACTTTTAAGTGCCATAATATCAACAAATTCAGTATAGGATCGGTGATGCAGAGAACAATAGACACCAAGCATTATTCTATGGATAAGAACCATAATGTCATGGATGGCTGTACAGGAATTGGGGGGTTAGAAACACTAGGCACCAGGGAAAATACAATGGTGCCATACTGGCACTTAAATTATTATGGAATTCAAGTGTGAGGGGAGTTACTAGACACCAGTGATTACTCTAACCTTGAGTGCCATAACTGCACATAGAGCAGTATGGGGATCAGGGGTGGTTGTGGGGGAACACTAGATACTACGGCAACAGCATTGGTGCCATAACAGCACTTAAACTATTGTGGGGATTAGAGTGTGGGGGGAACCATAGGAGGACAGAGCAGTTAGCGATAGGTACTGGGAATGTGGTGCGCGCGCACAAGTGCGTGTGTGTGTGTGTGTGTGTGTGTGTGTGTGTGTGTGTGTTTAGGGGGTGCTTGTGTTTGAATGTGTACTTGTGTGTGAGGGAGAGTGACTGGGACAGGGGGAATAACAATATCTACACAAGTAGAAGTTCACTACCACAACTTGCAGATCAGCAGTGATCTGCATGTTAAAGTTGCAACTGCGACTCAGAGACATGCAAATTAGGTCATAATGGCATCTTTCCTCATCATGGCTAACTTGTCTCAGAATCACAAAATAATACTACAGGGGGGTAGGGCCTTTTTAGCAACAGTCATGAAGCCTGCACTAGGCCCTTTAATGAATTCCAGGGACAGTATTATGTATATGTATGTATGTAAGGGACAGTATTATGTATATGTATGTATGCAAGTAACTTTAAAGTACTTATTTCATTAAAAAGGAACAATTTCTGCTGCAAAATAACAGAGCTTAGAATAATTGCCAAACTAAAATTATGAACCTGATTGAAATAGCTAAAGCAATAACAGGGCTGTTATTTCTGCATAAAGCCCTCTAAGAAACAAAAGTCTTCACAGAAAGGCAAATTACAGTAAGATATCTCTGAGTCATCCACATAAGAGTCTCCACAGAACAAACTACCATAATCTCAAAAGTTGATTTAGAAGACCAAACATGGAAATGTTGTTCCAGAAATAACAAGCAAAACAGTAAATAAAAAAAATACCCACACACACACACCAGCTCACCTACTTTCCTAAATCTGTATATCAATTTGAAAAAGAAACCAAAATACAGAAATTATGATTCTGATAAAAACTGCTTCATGTTAATAAAACTGCTAAAAGCACAAATTTAAACAAGTTCCTTATCAGCAGCAGTAAAAGTCATCCAAAAAAAAAATCACTGAAGTAAATGTTGTCTAAGGTACTTTGCTTTAAACTTGCAGTTTTGCCCATATCTCCTTAACTTTGCTGACTGACGCACAGCATTGTTGTGCATGCAATACATTTTCTTTCCCACACCTGATCAAGACAACTTAAAATTCTGCACATAAAATCATGTGTCATTAGAGTCTGACAACATTCACATAAGCAGCATGTCATAAATTATTACCAGAACACAAAACACACTACTAAAAATGTCTATAAATACACTCTGAGTTGTCCTATTGCTCGGACAAATAAACCAGAGAAATTTTCAAAACCATGTAATCATGGAACATTAATGAAAGACATCTCAACATTCAAAGGGGGGGGGGGCAACACTTTCAGTAGAATGCAAATTCACTGGCAAAAATCTGCAGTAATCATCTATGGTGTAAACCATATTCACTGTGTTAATTTTTCTAATTTGAAATGTGTCCAAAAGCACACACACAAAGAAAACTGGTAGATAAGATCACACAGGATGGATTTGTTTTAAACTCATACCATGACCCAAGATTCTTCCTCAATGTATCTACAGCAAATGATTTGGCTTGGTAAAAACAAACTCTTTCAGTGACAGCATTGCTAAGAATTCATAAAATGCGTATTTTTTTCAATTAATAATCATACTTTTTAATTAGTTCATACTCTTGGTAATCACAATATTCTGGGGATAGAAATATATGTGTACATTACAATGTGATATGCAATATTGTGTTTGTTCTATTGATTTAGCAGTTCAGTTACAAAATTTTGAGCTCTTGTCTAAGGAATAAATATAGCACATATTAATAGTGCATACCAGTTTTAGGCATCCTGCAAAAATGAATGCAGTCAGTTTCTGAGGCAACATTCATATCTGAGGTGTCTGGTACACCAATAGCCAGTAGCAGTTCTTGGTTTGATTCCTACAGCCTCTATATACCAATGAGTCACACATGGGTTAGGTGGGTGGCCTAATGGTTAAGGTGTTTGCCTTACAAACACAAGGCGCAGGGTTTGAGTCTCACAAGGGATAACTGGCTAGGCTTAAAATTGCTTGCAAGGGCAGTTAGCTTAGTACTAATCTATGAACCTATGAACCAGATAAGTCACTTAACCAGACATTGCTATTGGGTTGACTCTAAAAAGGTACTGTGTGTCTAGTGAGCTTATTTGGTTAACAACTTGCTTAAGTTTTTCATCCATTTGTTTTAATTTAAGGTTCTGCAGACATGTCTGAAATATAGGAAAAACATGAGCTTTGTAGAAAGAGGTATCGCAAAAACAATTTCATATTCTGAAGCAAAATCATACATATTCTACATCTATAGGATCCTAAACTGCAATTAGTTATAAGGGGAAAAGGAAAAAAAAGCTTAGTCATTATTATTACTCAGTTTAGCAGTTTTGTATGCTTATTGGTATTCAATTACACAGTTTTCAACAACCTCATAACATTCTACAAATCTGTATTTTAAAATTGAACAGCGTGTATTACCTCGAGGAGGTAAACGTCTTGAATACTATTATTGTTATTCAACAACATTTGTGTTTTCGCTAGCCCAGTTCTGCCACATTTATCTGCTCAATGACTGGCTGACCTTGAGGTTCTCATTCTGTGCCTTATCCTGCTAGCTGAAGATTAGCTATGAAACATCACAAGTGACTTTGCTCATCAAAGTAGCAGATGTTTCATTTCATGCAGCACAACTGCTTTCATACAACCAATCAAAATGATTACCCACTTACAGAATCTACAGCATATGCATTGTTGGTATTCATGTACTCACAGCCTCGAGGGGAATAGCAGTTTGTCAGAAATACAAAATACAAAAATAACACTTACTTTCATGCTCCAAATCCAGGCAAGTTATCAGGGTTACGCACGGGGCTCAGAAATCCTGATGGCAAAAATTTGTCTTTGGGTACGTTTAATGTTTAACACAGTACCTCATAGCACTTCTTAAGTTTCACTTTGGGAAACATGTCAAATGTGAAAGAACAACATTGAATATTCTATAATATCGGCTTCCTTTCAGACTATTTTTATTTCTGTTAGTGAACTGTGACCCTCAAATAAGGAAACTGTAGCAACCGGACTGGCTAGCAGCATACATTGATTGAACAATTAACAGACCATGTTCAGAAACACTAGAACTGAATGACTATAGTCATTCTTTATATCCATTGTTTTGAAATTTTGCAAAATGGCTAGGATAAAAAAAAGTGTCTCAGGTTTTACAAATGACAATGCCTGCACTGTGCTTTTTGTGCCTTATTCTACTGAAATGCACGTTATACCCTGACAAGAAAACTACTTTAAAGTTTATGGAGAGGATCTCTTGGGAGAAATGTGAACAACATTAGCTCATGTGTTGTGTCAGTGCAATTATTTCAGCAGTATTAACAATCCCAATGTTTTTGGCATATGCAGAAAAAGTAAGGTGAAGCTCTAGATAGAATCACTGCAGGGCCTTAGCTCTGGGCTATACTTAACATTTGGACACAGTGTGCAAAGGAAAAGGGCCAATAAATCACAGTGCAGCTCCAGTGTCAGGGCGATTCCTAGCATGTTATGGCATTTAAATTCTTACTATTAACTGCAGTAATCAAAATAGCTGCGGTGGTGGTGCTGCGGTAGCATTGTCGCCTCACAGTAAGATGCTGTCCGGTTCGATTCTCAGCTAGAGCGTCTTCTGCATGGAGACATGCGTGAATGGGCGTACCTTCGTTGAAGGTTGTGCATCAGGCCTGGCAAGCCGGTATGTAAAAATCAACTGCCAATCATTAGCGGACCGGAGTTCTGCTGCGGCGACCCCTAATCGGGAAAAGATGAAAGACACAAACAAAAGTGCAGTAATCAAAATGCAACCAAATGTCTTTGTGCAACACTCAAAACACTGATATGAGGAGAATTATTACTATGTGTGCAGGCTAACCTAGAAGGGCTTTTCGAGGTGACAGTACAGATGCCCTTGAACAAAAAAAAAATGTTTGCATTTTTTGCTGATGATACAAAGTGAAGCAGCAGGTTTGATACTCAAAAGATGATTATCAAACCTGAGATTTGGTAAGATAGGAGTAATGTTCTAAAGCGTGGCAGTGTAAATTCAACACAAAAAGTTACAAAATGATGCATCTACAAAGCAATAACTTTCAAAACAAGCACATGGATGAGGGAAGCATTGCCAAAAATAATAATAATAATAAAAATAGTAAAATAAAAAAAAAAATAAAACAAGAGTAAAAAGACCCAAAGAAATTTACTTTAAATGACCTTAAGGAAAGCTAACAATGTCAGGCAACAGCACAAGAAATCACTAGTAGACAGAAAATGATATCCCCTTATTTAGGCAACTGGCAATGACCCATGTGACTCATCAGGAGGCTTCTGTAAATGTGTGAAGATCTTGTGCTTATAACAGTACCTACGATATTGGCACTTCATCTGCATGTGGAAGTCTACTTTTAAGGGATACTGGGGTTGCACATATATTTGTCTTTGTTTTTGTGCAACAAATTATTAAGGGTTATCATAATAGATTAAAATCTCGACATTTAAGTAGTCAAGATTTAAACTGGCAGTTTATTACTTTGCATAGATTTGATCAAATTGTTTAAGGGGAAACAGTGGGCACTTCATAGATAGTGTGTGATAAGGATTAGGGCTGGAACAGCATACCAAATCTCTATTTCAGTAACAGAAAAGGTAAATGGGGGATAAGAACTTGTATACAGTCTTATCCCATTGTGTAGCTATAGTACTCTGTACAAAGTACACATGCAAATGATATGATTCACAACCCAGTTCCAGAAGGGTAAACTACAATATATATATATATATATATATATATATATATATATATATATATATATATATATATATAACTGAATACAATCAGATGGTGGTGCAATTGTCAGCAGAGGGCTCCTACATCCCTGTTGGTATGCCTCTCCACAGATACAGCTGAGTAGCACATTAGCACTACAGTTAAAATAAATACACACACACACACACACATCTATATCTATCTTTATATATATATATATATATATATATATATATATATATGTGTGTGTGTGTGTGTGTGTATATACATAATATACATCTGTGTGTGTATACATATATATATGTATGTATGGTTCCCCTTGAAAACATCAAAATTCCAAAACATCGAAGTTCATATGGTCGAGACCATATCATCGAGTGTTTAGAACATCGATGTTGTCAAGGGGAAGAAAACAAGTAAAAAAAAGAAAAAGCTAGTGTTTATGCAGGGCAGCAAGATGCCCTGCACACTGTGTCTGTGAATGTGCCATCTCTGTGATGGCACTGCAGACAGGGTACG
Organism: Protopterus annectens; assembly: GCF_019279795.1. NCBI lineage: Eukaryota > Metazoa > Chordata > Ceratodontiformes > Protopteridae > Protopterus > Protopterus annectens. The sequence goes on from NC_056745.1 coordinate 757,970,380, forward strand.
GGAACTCTCACATTTAGCGCTTCTGCACTAAAACGGAGATTTCCCTTTATGCCAACTCCAAGATCACATTACAGTGGGGTATTTAAGTAGTGGAGGTGTGGGGGGTGCAGGGGGGCTTGCCCTCCTGCATACACTTGTTTTAAAAGGTTTTTTTTTTTTTGGTTTCACTTGAAAGCTTCGATGTTCTGAAATATCGATGATATGGTCTCGACCATATGACATTCAATGTTCTGAAATGTCGATGATATGGTCTCGACTATATGACATTCGATGTTTTCAAGGGGAACCATATAGATATATGTGTGTGTGTGTATTTATACATATGTGTGTGTATGTTGCGTGTATAACACACATAGCTGCAGTTCTTTTGCTTGAATGTTAACTTGGTACTACTGTTTATTTTTTATTTTGAAAGTTGTCTTTGGTGATTGCAAGGTTTGTCAAATGGAGTAATGCTGTGTGTTCCACATTGTATATGGGATGTGCTTTTAGTTATTGTAAGTGTGTCTGTGTGTATGTTAATGCTGAAACTTTGGAATATACTGAAAGTTTTGAAATTACGGAGGGAGTATATGTGTGAGAGTTTGTAGGTTTGTGTCAGAGTAAGGCCTAAGGAAGGAAATAGTTTTAGTGTTGTGCATGTGTGCTAGTGAATGCAATGTTTGTATTTAATGTCTTGTGTAGTAGCAGTACTGTTATGGAAAGTTTTTCATATGGTAATATGCAGGATCAGGATTAGGGGTAGAGGCAGAGTTGGCACACATCTGTAAGGTGGAGCAGGGAGGCTTCGACCTCTGTCCATCCTTACTCATGTGTTCTAACTCTAATCCTACCCCATGCTTCTACTATCAATCCTGGACATTATCTTATGAAAAACCCTTTCCTTAACAGTATCATTATTCAGACAAAGTGCGTCTGTTGTTGCTGTTTGTTTTTTAGTTTACCAACTGCAAAAGAACATTTGTTTCCTTTTGAAATAGTGCAGTTTCAGATATGCTTAAATGAATTTCAGTTTGTATAGGTTGACTTAACTGAGTGTCAGTGTTTCTGAAAGTCAACATTTGCTAATACCCATATAGACAGATCGAGACATACACAAAAACCTTTACATTGTAGGAAAATACTACTAGTGGCAGAGTTCACCATGGTGCAGATGACACCGCACTATAACCACACCTTTCCATGTTCCCTCAGAGTGACACTGGTGACTTCCCACCAATGGGAGCATTTATGGCACCATATCCCCTCATTACCATAATATGGTAATAAACTCACTCTGTTGTCACGCCTAATGAGTGCAACAGTTTCATGAATAACTCTTATGCACAATGGTAGGCCACAGAACAAGCAGGCACTCTAACTTAAAAAGGTATGACATACTTCAGTGCGTATGAAGTGATCCTGTACACCATTCAGGGAAGCTGACACGCTTCTGTATGCCATCATGTCAATGACTGTCAGCATATTAAACACTGTGCAGATTGTATTTATACAGCTGCATGCTATTTTTTGTGAATAAGAGCCCGAGTTTACTAATAGTTACTTTTGCATTACTGAAATACTCGATTTCAACATCTCTGTGGAAAATGTTTCTAATGTTATCACAAAATAAATATGAACCTATGAATTGACAAAATCTTTACTGGCTGGACTTCAACATGAAAACCTTTATTTCAGATTCTTGGGAATCAGTTCAACTGGCAATAAAAAATGCTGTTCTGTTCAAATGCCTTTGGCGTAGTTCTAATTGTTTTAAGTTTTACTTTTTTTGCTGCAAACTTCTGAGTTTATTTTTTATCTTGTGAGCGTTGGTGAAAAGAAGTAGATTTTTGGTCAAGTAATATCCGCAGCTCATTAAATATATAGGGGCATTAACAAACTAGGCAGGTTAAGTGTCCAGGAAGAGGCTGCGAAGTTGAAACAAAATTAGAGCTCTTCACAGGATGTGGATTACAGCCACCTGGATTGGACTCTCATCTTTCAAAACTCCCACCAGCCTTGACAAAGAGGACCTACCCTGAGGTCATGTGGGATGGAACACCATGTAGGAAGGCGAACAAATGGGTCAACAGAACATCTGAAGAGGATAACTGATAAAGCTAGTGGGAGCAAAAAGTCAATTTTCCATCTGTGGTGTTAATTCTGGTTTCCAAATTGGTTAGACAATTATCCCAGTACTGCCAAGACTGGATGTTAATAGGAAGATTGCAGGCTATGGGGAGACGAGCCATAGTATTACTTCCTAAAAATGTGGTGGATGACTATAATAGCATTACTGAAAATGATTTACTATCAAAAACAGTAATGAATTTCAAGGATGCAAGTTATAGACCCAAGATATATTTTATAAGGGCTGGTGAAAAAAAATAAACTTCTGGTTAAGTAAGATCTTTAGCTGAGTGGCCTATGGCTAGTTATACTATCTTTGGGCAGGTGATTATATTCACTTCTGGAATATCCACAGGCAAAGACCAGAAGACTAGATATCAACAGGAAGAATTCCAAGAAACATTCAATGGTTGCAGCAAATTCACTTGGCTGTCAGGTAATCATGAAGTACATTCTTAAAGTGGGGTAACAATCTGAAATAAGCCTCCCAAACTAACAAACTTAGGAATGTAAGGGTAGTTTTCTTTCCTAATGTGGGGCCTTTCAAAATTCAGGAAAAATGCATTTTAGATAAAAGAACACTAAAGTAAACTGAGAAAAAAGTAAACTTGATTTTATAAATCAATAACACAAATAGGTTTAAAACGCGTCTCAGAAAGAATATCTTGCAACACGTTCTGAAGCTAATCAATTTTTTCTGTTTTCTTGCAAACGTTAAATGGTATTAGTAAAATACCACCCTTATATGAGAACAGCCTTCAAAATGCACGTAACATTCAGTATTGCCAAGAGGCAGCTACTGTCACTCACTATTACTGCCAAACTGATGACAGAATGTTGCTTTATGTCCCACAATTAGTTACCGCTAACAATAATTTATGACCATTCACTGTGTAGCACACTTTGAATAACTGTTTTTCTTATCCACAAGCATCGCTGCTTCCTTTAAAGAGCAATACTGAGGCAATGACAACCTTTATGGGCCAGAATGCAAATCTCCTACGTCATGAAGGCAACACTGCTTACATTTGTTGCCACAGCACCTCACTTTGCATGTTTTGTATTTTTATTTTATTCGTATATTAAACAAGAAAATTAAATGGTTCTTTTCCAATGTTTTTTGTTTTTTTCTTTCAAGAGCAGACTGACAAGGGCTATAGTGAATATAATATATAAATATGAGCAGTTTGGAAAAGCAAATTAACCATTGTGTTTTTGGGAAGTGGGAGTAAACCAGAGGACCTAGGAAAAACAAACAAACAAACATGCATTCATGGTTAGAACATGCAAACTGTAGACACTGACTGGAAGTCAGCACTGACCCCATGACCCAGGAGGACAGTTGAAACCTGAATCACCTTGCTACTGTCCAGTCTGCTTTCACCAAGAAACTTAAATTACCTCTCTGCTCCTAGACGTGTTGCTCATTAGCATAATCAACACAAGGGTGAAGTGATACAGTCAAAATTTTGGGGGGGTTCTTGTACCTTAAAATCTCAAATACATGAATCGCACATGCAATAAATATGACCTGGTACGCTAATTACAGATTACATACTATTTACTGTTTAAAACATAGAGACTAACTCTTTGGACTTTGTCAGGGGTCAAGAGCTGTGTGACAGACTGACTGTTGGTTGGTGACCAGTGCTTTTTATTTTATTTTATATTTATGTATCTATTTTTGTGTGCTCCCCAATTAGTACGGGAATGCAGACATTTTTAAGTAAATATTGCCAGGTGAATTTAATAAAATGCTTCAACATTCTTAATGGGGGTTGAAAAGCTGTTCTGTAAAATGCACACTCAATATTTTCCGACAACAGCTAGAACAGAATACTGTACAAGTAAATCTGATTTATGTAATTCTTTTTGTAACTTTGATAAATTCACATTATCATCATTTGTCCTCACTTTACTGCAGTGTTATTTCAGCTAAAGTTTATTTTGCTTGACTTTTAAAAGGGGTACTTACGTATTACCGCAACCAGATTGGGTAGTCATCCTACTTCCTAATGTTATGCCAAAAGTCATTTATCCTGCATTGGCAAGGGTCGAAGTCCAACTCACTTTCCTATCACCTCAGTTGTCAACACGGGCAGGAATAATGGCCCAATTCCATCTTCCAGGTTGAGTCCTTTACTGCTGTAACTGAGGCTAACAGTTGGTTAAAACATACAGTTCCAGCTTGCCTGTAATAGCGGGCAGTCAGCCTTTTCATTTTTGTGTTTGTTTACATCTGCATTTTTAAAGGTTGTATGTGGGATGTGACTATGTAGGGCTGAACCTTCCATGCTTTCATGTGTTTTTTTTTTCTTCTATTTTTTTTGGGGGGGGGGTTACAGTACCGCGATCCTACCTAAGAGGCTTCGGAAAAAGAAAGGAGAGAATCCCCGTGTTATAATATGCATTGCAATGACTTGTGTATTGGGGTTAACTGGTTTTCTGACAAGAATCGTCAGTAAGACTAAACTCTATCCTAACTATTTTTGACTGTGAAAGAATCTGTGCTTGGTAATGTAAAAGTGCTGCTTGTTATCATCTGCCCTGTTCATTTCATTTTGTATGGAGGTGCTGCGGTAAAAGATGGACCTGGGTAGACAAATTAGATCCAAATACCTGTTCCTCTGTCACAGACAAGGTGAAGCATTACTGATTTGCAGTCCACACACCCCTTTTCACTGCACAAAACCCTTGTTTCGCGATAACATCAGGAGTTATGCCTAGTCCCCAATCTGGTTGCAATAAAATGTAAGTACCATAGTAGGTTCTATATTAGAATAGAAAGCTATCCTCATATTCCTTAGTTTGTGACTCTTATTTCAGGTTGGTAGACATTTTGTAAACTGTTGTGGGACAGTACGAGTTCAAGAATTTCTTCTGACAGCTGTTATGAGACAGTTGTGAGAAAGAATCTGAAATTTTCAGACGTCATGAACCTTTTCACCACTATATTCTTAATTCCAGTCCATGGCTTTTTTTTTTTTTTTTTTAACACCCAGTGAGTTTAACACGCACGGACTACTTCAAGGTCATACTGAAAGGCCAACCATTAAGCTAAATAAATTTCAGTCACACCCTCCTATATCTTCTTTTCTTCTTGTTTTGGCAACCCTATTACTACGACTTTACTTTTAAAACCTCCATTTAATACCAATATCATCCCAAAAAGCAACTATATGGAATAAAGCAAACTGCTAGTGAAATCAAACACATAAGATCAGTTAGAAATAGGTCTGAAGCAAGACAGAACACTGTCTGGTCAGAGGCAGGCATGACAAGGATATTTAAATGTCTAGAGCTGTGATACTATGAACAATGTTATGGGATCCAAGTCAGAATAACTGATGCAGACAGAAAGGAGACTATATCAAAAGGTCATAAAGAACTAGTGGAAGGACAGATAGGTAACTGGAGCTGAGCCAAAACAAGAAGAGGAGAGGAGAGGAGAGGAAAGGAAAGGAAGACAACCAACTTCAGGAAGATGAGGCAAGATCCAACTGGGAAGAGGGGTCTTGAGTAAAAGAAAGTGAAGCAAGATGAAAAAAAGTGGGAGCTGGAAGAATGGGAAGCGGTAAGTAGTTTAGGCATTTAGGTTCTGGGTCAGGTAAGTTTGCCTAAGGGTAGTATGAGAAGTAAGAGCATGTGAGGTGTGCTGGAGGACTGGAGAGTATGACAACTAGACAGTACATAGGCTAGCTATATATGGATCAGGTACTGACAGAGAAGAGAGGGAGACTGTGAAATAGGAGAAAATTGAAGAGAAGAGACAAGATGAGGTGGGGGAAAGAGAGGATGAAGGACTAAACGAGTAGGACTTGAACAGGAATAATCACAGGAAAAGGACAAAGGAGGGAGGTATTACAAAAGTAGAAGACTGGAGAGAGCCCTGGGATGAGCCTTAGGCAGATGGGAAGAAGGAAAAAGTAGCAGGATGAAACCTGGGCAGCTAAGATTAGGGATTGTGAGCTGCTGAGTATCAGATGGTCAGCATGGATGCACAGGACAGGAAGAGATGGGAGTGATATGATTAGACAGAAAGCTAGGCAGAACATGTCAGTAAAGGAAGAGAGGGTGGAAGGAGGGTAGAAGGGAAAGGCAGCAAAATTAGTTTAAAGAAAGGCACAAGGATCCTTCAGAGAACAGCTGGTCAGGAAAAACAGCAGCATATGGGGGGGAAATGTCAGAAGTGGTATGTGTACAGTAAATGGATTACATGGTGTGCTAGTTGGTTGCAAAATCAATTACTAAGGGTAGTGGGGGGGGGTTGGAGCTGGGATAAGAAAAACTTGGTGGAAGTGGAAAGTGCTTTTGGATTAACCCTTACCAGGACAGGTAATGTACTGAGATGAAGTGGTCATAAAAGGAAAGGAGAAAAGGTTGGTAAAAGTGGTCCATGACAGAATACATGATCTGGCATAGAAGACCGTGGAAAAGTCAGTAAGGCAGTCCAAGGAGGTAGTATGCTTATGCAGGGGCTTGGAAGATATAGAGTGGCACTGTTAGAGGTTTGACCCTTTCTGAGGACCAAAGGTATCAGGAAAGAGATGGATAAGCTGCTTAACTGTTGTCTTAGGAAGCTGGATAAGGAAAAGGGGTTTAGAATAATACGCAACTATGGGAAGAAACTGGATATATGAAGAGTTAACCTCAGGGGATAGCTCTACTGAATCAACAAACAGAAAAGTACTTCAAGAAACCTGTGCCTGTAAACTGAGATGGAACAGGGAAAGGAAAGACAACACTGTTTACAGGGAACGGTACAGAATGGTCGAGGTGAAAGCCAGTGAAAAATGTATAAGCAGGGGACTATGGGAATGGAGAAGCTAGAAAACAGGGTTGGAGACCAGGTTTAGAGGCTAAGGGATATCAAGAAACAGATTTTTAAAAGTAGCACACTACAAAGAGGACTAACAAGATGGGAAGGGAAAAAAGCTAAAAATAACGGCAGCTGGAAGACGAAGGAGAAAAGGGAGGTAATGGGGTGGACAGAAAAGAAGCCAGAGGGTGGGCATTAACAAAGAGGGAAAGATGAAATTATGAGGCAGATGAAGAGGTGGAAAAGAAAAAGGTTAAATTATGAGAATAAAGAGGCATGTAAATGTTTTATGGCTGGATAAAGCACTGCAGTACCAGTAGGTCATGCAGGAAGATGGGTCATTTCAAAGCACCAGAAAACAAGAGTGATGCTGACATGGTCAACCCTACCAAGGTACTGGTCAACGATAAGAGAGAAAGAGAGAGAGAAAGTGAAACATGGTAATCCTACAGGGAATACAGAAATGAAAGGGTAGGTGAAGATGGAGGGACTGTGGCATTATAGGTCAGGGATGTTACAGAAGAGGGTGGATTAACAAGGAGAAAATAGAAAAAGGTAGATGTGGTAATTGAAGGAAGGGAAGGACGGAAGTCTACTACAAGCATTTTCTCTGTAAGGTTACTTGGGAAAAAATAGGATAGATGGTATAATGGCACCATCTACAGGCTGCTGAATGCAACTGCTAGGGATGAAAAGCTGGTTAAGGGGGTTCAGGTGCCTAGGCAGCGAGACATTTCCCTGTGGTACATTTGACTGGAGACACATGGCTGAAGTGGCATTCAGCTGCAGAGAAATATGGCTGTTTGCAGATTCCCTGTGGGCAAAGAGAAGCACACACTGCCATGCTCACAGCTTTAATAACCAAATGCATGGTGGTAGAAAAAGTAATGAGTGTTCTGCTTAGTGTACAGTACATACTTATTTAACTACAACATATAGAAGTGTGCTACAGCATGGAGGAAATCCTGTAGTCTACTCTAGTCACATTTATGCTCCAGTATGTGTTTTAGGTAACGTTCCTTAGACACTGTGGAGGGGGTAGTGGACCACACACTCCAATTATAAAGGCACTGCCCATTGTACACTGTGTTTTTACTGCCACTGACATGCCTTCTGGCCAGCCGGCTGCTGATGCCTGCTATATTGCCTGCTGTCTCATGTTCCCTTGGGGACCATGGACATTGTTTTCCCCTGTGCATTGGGTTATTGAAGTTGTGGGCATGGCAACATATTCTTCTCTTTACCCACAGGCAATTTGCAAACAGCCATATTTCTCTGCAGCTGAATGTCACTTCAGCTATGTGTCCCCAGTCAAATGTACCACAGGGAAATGTCTCACTGCCTAGGCACCTGAACCCTGGTTAAGGATAATGTTAAAGGTTCAGCAGCTATAATTCAAATTGGAAAATGATAATGGGTTGGGAGGGTGGCGTAATGGTTAAGGTGTTTGCCTTACAAACACAAGGTGCAGGGTTTGAGTCTCACAAGGGATAATTAGCTAGGCTTAAAATGGCTCACAAGGGCAGTTAGCCTAGTACTAATCTATGAACCATAGGTTCTATCTATCTATTTATGAATATAGTATTATGTATGGTTGTTGTTATTCTCATTAAGCATCTGCATCCAAAATCCCACTCTCTCATTTCCTGAAATCCCTCCTGCTTCATCATAGATTCATAGATAGAACATTAATGTTAGCATCCTACTGGTTACTTTTTGATTATGTTTTTAAACTTCTATTTTGGGGGTTGTGTGTATCTGATGAAGCTCCTGATAGACAAAAGCATAAAGGGAATATGGTGTACTACGTTTATGCTGTTTGTTTCATGTGCTTGTGTATGTTTACATTAAACACTTTGTTGGTGGACTTGCCAGTCATCAGTGCCTTTTTTGGGTTAACAGTGATAAAAGAACTGGAAGTGGGATCTTTAGAAAAGGCAGAGAGATAAATCCCAGACAATGCCCCAGGTGATGCAGCTCATCCATTGAGGGGAGTGATCAGCTATAACTTGTCCCCACCTGGACAAAGCCCTCAGAGGTGCACTCGAAGCACGAAAGTGGAACTCAAGGAAATGTCTGCAAATAAGGAGCACATTTTGGATTTAGTCAGGCACACTGGGTGTTCAGAAACTTGCACTCTGGTGATTAGCTTACCTGGTTTTGCACCATATGAAGCAGTTAGGAGCATAGAAAAATATTTTAAACTCCATTGGATAATAGATGAAATTCCTGGCTCTTACCTTTCATCCTTGAATTCATCATCCTTGAATTCATCAAACTCCAGAGCAAGGAGAGGAATAAATGAGCCAGTACAGAGCTGGGGTAATGGTCATGGGGAGAGGACCCGAAAAGCAATACAAAATACAAAATGCAAAATGCAAAATGCAAAGATAGCACAGAAAAAAGAATGAAGCATGGCCATAAAAAGCAGAATCTAGGTGTGGTAGAAAAAATACAATCTTTAGATTCTGAAAAATGTCTGACTTCCATCACAACAGTCAAAGGTAAGGATTCCTATTGCTTTTGGTCATTACAGATGCCTGTACAGTTTTTTTAAATTGCAGTTTCTACAGCTATATTTGTAGCAAATACATGGGGACCTCTGCACTGCTCAATGTGCTTTCTATCCCCTTTTTATTTTCACAGACCAGTTTGGTGTCTGTCTATTAATTTGATCTACATGCCACTTCAAACGTGCATTTGGTGGTGATTTTTTACTTCATATCAACAGGTTCAGTGGTTCAGTTTTTGAATGATGAGTATTCTGTCTGGACTCTGCATGTTATCGCTGTGATCTAGTGGACTTTTCTCAGATTACTCTAGTTTCCATGCAAATCCCGAACACATGCAGCTATCAGATTGGTGACTCTAAGTTGTCCATAGGTGTGTGTGTGTGTGTGTGTGTGTGTGTGTGTGTGTGTGTGTGTGTGTGTGTGCTGCTTGCCTAGTAATTTAAGTAGCTGATGGCTACTATTCATGGGGTCACTATAAGAGACCGACTGGCTTGACAACATTGGATGGATGTACTTGACATTCATCGTACATTTTTGTTTCCTTTTCCACAAAGTCCACATGCTGTGTAGGCTGTGGCTTTTAAGACCATTTCCACAACTATAAAAGTGCATTCAGTAGTGATTTTTTACCAAGTCTATTTCACATCTTTGTTTCCTTTTCCATAGCGTGACACATATCAGGCCACCATATATATAAGCTTGTTAAATCTTTCACTGTGGATCCTCCAGAATGAGCAGGATGTGCTACCCTTCAGTATTACAGAATGACCTTGTAGAAGCACTATAAAATCAAGGCCCCCCAAATAATACATAGTTATCTTTGAAATTTAACAATAGGCTTCTGCAACTGTACGGTATAAACTGTGTTTCAGCTGCTTTAGGCCAACCTCTCATGACGTATTCATGATCTTGCTACAGAATTAAATCTTTGCTAATCTACTGTTTACTTTGACTAATATACATTGGTGCATTGTCAGTAATCATTATTATGTCTTCATTTGGATTAAAAAAAGTTTTAAATAAGGGTTTTAAGCAATTGCCGTTTATTATACAACAAAGTATAAATGGCAGCATTCTAAAACATGCATGCTTGCTGTTTGGACACGTCAGTCAGCATGTCCATTCTAAATTGACCATACACTAGTGGAAATAAATCTGGCCACTAGACTGCTGTTGAGCTGAGAGTCTATTAGGATATGCTACAAAAGCTAGCTTGAAATATGAGGCACAAAGCAAAGTATGAGAAAATAAATCAGGATGTTCTGCAAACTCTGGATAGTTAAATGGTATAGTTATCAGTATCTCATAATGCTTTTAACCTTACCTCTCAACTATCCAGCCTTTAGCAGAACATCCCTCATTTTCCTCATATGTTTACTCTGTCACTCATAAACCTCCAAACTTTCTGGCAAATCACTCATGATTCCAGTAATTATATACATTAGAGTTTCTCACACATACACACACACACACACACACACACACACACACACACACACACACACACACACACAACCCCCCAAAAACAAACAAAAAAAAATGACAGCGAGAGAGATGTACTCACACCTAGTCATGGGTTATTGCTTAAATACGCTGAAGACTCTACTCTCATCTCATGTGCTGACATCTCTAAACTTATTTCTGTCACCCAAAACTCCTTCTCATCTGTGGAAAAGTGGCTCACAGACCATCAAGTTATACTCAGCCCCTAAAAAATAAGCTCCTACTATATCTCCCCCAAACTCTCCACCACCTTAAATCCAACTTTACTATTTCTTTGCTAGATAACAATCTCATCACAGCTGAGCCTCACACTAAGTTACTGGGTACAATAATCGAACTCAAATTCGGCATCCATATCCAACACTGTATCAAAAAAACTAACATGAACCTGGGTCTTCTCTACAGGAATAAGAAATTTCTTGCTCCCAACTCCAAACCCACCCTTGCCCAAGCCTATCTCCTTCCATGTCTCCTCTACACCTCCACTACCCTAACTCACCTTCAGCCAAACCTACTCTCCAAACTAGAACAAGCTTACAATAACATAGCCAGATTCGCCAGTAACCAACCTTATAAATCTCATCATTACCTTGCCCTGAAACAGCTTCAATGGCTATAATTCCCCCGCCCTTACTACTTGCCCAGCTGCAGCTACACACTCCCTACTCAGCAAACTGCTACCCTGCTCATCACACTCTACCTTAGTATCTCCTTATACCCTGACCCGGTCTCTTCGTAGTTCCGACCAGCACCTACTAAACTTCTATAAACCCAACAAAACTTATGGTAAACTCCTCTATAGACACTCCGTGTCCCTTGCAAGGAATAGGCTACCACCTCACAGTGGTAACATTACTAGATCCAGCTGCTTTAAAACTGAAGTCAAGCACTACTTTCTGAACTCAAAAGCCTGTCCTTGACTAAATCTTTCATAATCTGCATTTTCATTTCTTTTTCTTTTCACTACCTGTCTACATTTAATAATTCAATGACTAATCTGCTCACTAGACAATACTACATTATGCTACTCGAGAAAGATATTTTGTTTTATTTTACATTTGTTAACTGGGAAAGTCCGACTGGATACAGGTCCATCTTCAGCGGAGGCCCGGGGAGAAAAGCTCCAAACGTACAAAAACAAGTGTAAATACAGTGAAATTATTACAGTGAGTTATCACAAAACTGAGGTTTGTTTAACGATATGTACATACAGGTACATGTTTTTCTCACATACACATAGCAAAGGTTGGAAGCAAGTAGCTGAGAAAGAAATAGTGAAAGATTTCATCTGAAAAAGGAAAACACATATTAAAGGTGGTTATAAGGGTTCCTATGAGTACAATGAAAACGCATTATGTCGAATGCATTTTCGTCGACACATGTAGAGTGAACAGGCAAAACAGCGAAGTGGCTGTTCAGCGCATTCTTTCCCTGGGAAAGAAGTTGCTTGACCGCTTTGTTGTTTTGCCTTGTTCTGGTGTAGTGTGGTCCCTTGTCTGGTATAGCTCCCGAACGTGATTGTGCAACAGTTACTGACCTTAGGGTTAGGGTGTGGGTTAAGGTAAGTGCATATGTATGAAAGTGTTTACTGTTTTATATTTTGTGTTAAATGTATGGTTGAGTTACGTGTGCATGTGTTTTCGGTTGTTTACTTTTGTTTTGGGGGGTAGAATTAGGGTTAAGGTAAGTGTGTATGTGTTTGGAGCTGTTTATGTAAATGTGAGAGAGTTACTGACTTTAGGGTTAGGGTACGGGTTAAGGTAAGTGCATATGGTTTAAAATGTTTACTGTTTTTTTTTTTCGTTAAATGTATGTTTGGGTTATGTGCATATGTGTATTTAGTTGTTTACTGGTTTTTGGGGGGGTATAATTAGGACTGGGTATGTGTTTGGAAGTGTGTAATGTTTTTTTTTTTTTTTTGTGGGGGTTGGAACAGCGATTTCTTTCCCTAGAATAGAAATCGCTGTTCTTTGGATTCAACATTTTCAGCTTTTGCTGAAAATGTGTCGATGTAACATCGTTCGCTGTTTTAAGTGTTCGATGTTGCAATATAGACCCGGTTATAATACATGATGTAGTGTTAACTTTAAATATTTCCAGTAGGTGGGTAATATACAGAATTTTAAACAGAGAGTCAGAGTTTTATTCCTGTAATGAGGTCTCATTTATGAATTATGTTTCAGTGGGGGTTAGTCAGGGTTTGTACAGGGACAAAGCCACTGCATTTTTATGCATTTCCTAAGGGATTTTTTGAATTGGGATAAGGAGGGGTCAGTGGAGAGTTCAGCAGGAAGTAGGTTCCAGTTTTTACCAGGTGAGTTGGAGAATAGTGATTCACCAGATGAATTGTTGGTTTTAACAGTTTGCACTAGCAATTTATTGGAAAAACAAAGGAATTTTAGGTTACTGTAGGGGGTAATAGTTTTCAGTATGGGTGTACTGTCTGGTTGGTAGAGGATTTTGTGAACAACTATTGTCATATGATATGTCATTATTGTCATTATTGTAAATACCTAAATGTGCTAGTTGTATTTATTTAATTTTGTTTTATTTTTACTACAATTATTCATTTCACCTGATTACTGCAAATGTAATTTTTGCTTATATTGTATTGCTGCACTGTTTTTCTTGGATTTCGTATATTGCCTACTATGTTATCTTCTTATGTTTGTATTGCTGGAGCTTTTCTCCTCGGGTCTCCACTGAAAACGGGCCATTGGCTCAGATGGACTAACCCAGTTAACAAATGTCAAATAAATAAAACAAACCCAATTGTCAGACAAGATGGACTGCATGTTAGCCCTATGGCCACCTAGAACTTGGAATTTTGTAACACAATTTTGGATGTTAGCACTTTAATATAAAAAAATGATATGAATCTGAAAAAGCCCTAGTAGAACAAAGGTGATTATCCTTTTGTTTATTATTTTGCATCTGCGTGTTATAATAAAAATAAAAGTTTGATTTCACATATTATGCATTTTATTTTTTCCTTTGATAACTGGTATTGTATTTATCTTTTTAAACAGCAGGACACTACACATACAAAATTGCAGTGATTCAGTCTGTTTTTTTTTTTTTCAGTTTTTCTACTTTAAAAACACTAACGTAACTAGATGAAAATAAAATAAATAACTGTTTCAAGTAAGATTATTGGTTAATGGCCACATGATATAAATGTCTAGCACAGAGCTAAAGGAAGGAACCCCCTTATAATACAAAGATTCCCGGCTGGGTCATTTAAAACAACATACTTCAACTGTTGTTGTTACATAGCTCTAATGTATAGCAAGGAGACTAGATGTATTTCTCCATCTAATGCATATGCTTTTATTTTTTGTAAATTACACAGTTTGTAGCTCTGTGGAGTTTAATTCCTTACTTTCGAGTGAATGTCATAGCAAACACCCATAACATACTCAGTTAACTTCATCACTTCATATGCTCTGCTGATAATTCAGGCACTTTGTACACACTTTTCATCACATGTCAAATTATTAGCTTCCATCACTCAAGGTTATGTGCACCTTGAAAAAAAGACATCTCAGTTTAATTTAGTAAGTTTCATCAAACAGAAAGCATTTAGTCCTCTGTGACCTGACTTTACAAGTACAAAAATTCTTTGTTAGAGTGAACTGTGCATGAAATACTATAACAGATTGTTTTCAGCTGCTTTACTTTTACTTAATTCTGCTGCATTAAACTGCCCTTAAATCAGAATTGTGTACCATAAAATGCTAAAATTTCAAAGATTCTATTTTGTCTAAATTAAATTTGGTGACTTCTATTATCCACTTCAATTTATCATTAAAGAACACCATAGACGAATAAGATCAACTTGTTTTTAATGTAATTCAGTAAAATAGTTAGATCTAGATTTTCTTTGGGTAAACCAATCATTCTCGAAACAGGTTTTCAGTCTTCAGTGTTGGAATAATATACTACAGTAGTTCTTAAAAGGTGAAATGTGAAACAGTAAAATTCTGCTGTGAAGCCCACAGCAAAACAGAAAAGGAGACTCTTGCATTCGCTCAAGCCCCAGCTGCTTGAGGTCCAGAAACTCGCAGCGAAGGGAAGTAGCGGTTTCCTCGCCTACCTTCTTGGTCAAGCAGCTACATGAATGTGAGTTCATGGCAGCAGCAGTAGTATTAGTAGTGCACATGAATCTGCGTAGTGGGCCTTCGAGCATTTGTCAACATGAATGACTGGATGCAAGGAAGTGTGTCGCAAGCTAATGGTACACAAGTACTTGATGTAGACCCACTGAAAAGTTAAGCTGAATAACTTCATAGTTACAAAATCGGCCAATACCTAAAAACTATCACCTGTGTAACTACCTAGCTACTACTAGGAGGAGACATTCACCCCAACTTGACCAAGAATGGCACCACGGTATAAAGAAAAAAATTCTCGATTTCAACAATTGGCTAAGTTTCTGGTGTCATTCAAAGGGGATCCAGTGTCTGTCCGCCTGGGATGACATGCTCGACAAGCCATGCTGCTTCACTAGAGATGGCTTCCACCTATCACCCTTAGGCTTTTGAATACTTTCCAAGGCTCTTGCCAACCCCATTGTGCCTTTTTTAGGCAAGGCTCAAAAGACAAACCCACCACCTTAAATAGCAAAAGTAACAAAAAACTGAGGGTAATGCTACTCAATGCCAGAAGTCTAAACCTCAAAATGCACGCACTCGAGGCACTCCTCAGTATGGAGAAAATCGATATATGTGCAGTAACAGAAACCCGGTTTAAGGCTCCAGAGAGCACCCCAGCACTACCAGGCTACAACTCATACCATACATTTTGGCCACAGAACCCAAAACGAAATACAAAAGGTGGGGGCGTATACATATTCATCAAGGATACCCACACCTCCAGGTTAGTGGCACAGCACGATGCTTCAGAGATCATCCACGTGCAATTCAAATTGTAGCTTTCTACAGATCACCCACCATGTCCCAGGACCCTCATTCCACATTTCTGGAAACACTGGAAAACATAAAGGTCCTACCAAACACCCTAATATTGGGTGATTTCAATTACCCAAACATTAACTGGGAGAACTACTCAAGTACTAACTCCCTTTGTCAACTTTTCCTAGAATTTATAAACTCAAATGCCCTGGTTCAACTGGTCAACACTCCCACCAGAGGTGACAACATACTGGACCTAGTCATCACCAACATGGGCAACCGGTGTTCCACACCAGAGGCCAACCCCTTGCTGGTTAGCTCTGACCATAAACAAATCACTTTGGATATACATATTCCGCCCCCACCCCCGGACAAGAAAGCCACCATGGAAAACTTTTCAAAAGCAAACTTCACATTATTGAAGACCGAGGTGGAAAGTTTCAAAGCCCCCATGCTGAAGGATAACACTGTCCAAGCTGCAAAATCCTTTACTAATGCATTTTACGGGCAGCTACAAGAATGCATGGATCGTGCCATCTCAAGCAAAACCAAGAATCCTTCCTCCAAGAAAAGGAAACCAGTCTGGTGGACTCCTGCCATAAACAAGCTATACAATATAAGAAGGAAACTAGTACAGAAAAGAGTAAAATCCCAAGAAGGAAAGACATCCCTGATCAGCATCAGCAAGAAACTACGATCCCTGATAAAATCATCTAAGGCAAGCTTTGAAAGAAAAATTGCCAAGGACTCCAAAGATAACCACAAGGCATTCTTTAGCTATGTCAAGAATCTAAGTGGCAATGCTCAGATCTGCTCGGAATTAGTATAGAATGGCACAAAATACACTGAACTGACCGATATTGCCAACATCCTGGCAGACAGGTTCAGCGCAAACTTCACCCCCCTCTCACCCCCAAAAAGGTCCATAACCATGCCAGAAGAATGTAGAGTCCCTGAAATCACAGACACTCAGGTTAAAACAGCCTTCTCCAAAGCCAAAAACTCAGCATCAATGGGAGTGGACGGTGTCCCAGGATGCGTCCTACATGAGCTCAAAGACTAACTAACCCCTCACCTAAACACACTGTTCAAACTCAGCCTCTCTACAGGCTACATACCCATAGAGTGGCACACAGCAATGGTTATTCCACTCCACAAAGGTGGAGTCACAACAGACCCCGGTAACTATCACCCTATAAGCCTGACTAGCTTGGTCTGCAAGGCTATGGAGCACATCATCATGGAACTCATTAACAGAGACATTGGGAACCTCCAAACACAGGACCCTACCCAGTTTGGCTTTAAGGGCAGATCATGCCTCCAAAACCTGGTGGATGTCTTTGAAACAGTTCCCAAGGTTATAGACGAGGGAAAGGTGGCACACACAGCCTACCTAGACCTCAGGCCATCAACACCATTCCCCATTCTGGTATTATAGACAAGCTCACCAGCCTGAACATAAACCACTACCATCACAAGATGGGTTGCCAACTGGCTCATGGACAGAACCCACATGGTGAGAGTTGCGGGAGCTAGGTCCGTCTCTAAACCGGTTACAAGTGGTGTTCCCCAGGGCTCAGTCCTAGGACCCCTCCTGTTTGGCATATAGTTCTCAGAGGTACAAGCAAGCACAGGAGGACTATGGCTGACCAGGTTTGCAGACGACTGCAAACTAGAGGCTATAACTGACTCTTCAGCTGACACAGACATCCTTCAAAAGGGTCTCACTGAGACTGATACCTGGTGTCAAAATCATGGCCTCAAGCTAAATGCCAAAAAGTGCATAGTCATCCCCTATGGAAAAAACAAAGTACCCACAAACTACCACATAGGTGGTAGTCCCCTAAATACAGAAGTAGTAATAAGGGATCTGGGGACCCAAGTAGACAGTAATCTCACCTTTGATAATCACATTGCCAAAGTGGTTAGAAAATCCTTCTAAGTGGCCCACCTAATCACAAAAGGGCTCGCATCCAGATCAAAAGTGGTCATTGTGCCCCTCTACTCATCACTCATCAGACCCATCTTAGAGTACAATGCCCCATTTGGGATGTACCTCACAAGACACCTGCAACAGCTGGAAGGACCACAGAAGTACCTCACCAAGAGGATCAATGGCCTCAAACAGATGCCCTATGCAGCTCGACTGAAAAAACTCCAGTTGTACTCAGATGCATACCGCCTACTCAGAGGTGATTTCTGCCTGACATACAAGGCCATGTCCAACCCAGAATTGATGGACATGCTCCACCTAAAGAAAACCTTATCCCTTCGAGCCACACGCTCTAGGGGTCTAAACCTCACCACAACAATAAATAGGATGTGCTGGAGGGATAGATTCCTGTCCCAGAGACTTCTCATGCTTTTTAACAAGATCCCAATCTACATTAGGCAGAGCTCCTTGCCAACACTCTTCAAAAGAAACCTTGACGACTGGATGGAAAACAGAAAGTTAACCTCGGGAATCACTTCAATGGCTCTGCTGGACAGAGGCGCAGGGAACTAATCTAAGGGGACGGCGAAAGCCAACACATTCTGGCTAGGCTTATAAATGCCTTCGGGCAGATAGCCTAGTACCCACCTATGAACCCCGGCCAGCAACCCTGCTAATAAGCCATGCACCCCATCACTATCCAGCTAAGCACAAACCCATCAACTTACTGATACTAAATATGAATATCCGCAGTATCATGAATAAAATAGAAGACCCTCACACTGCCATCTCCTTATATAACCCTGATATTATTCTCATCACAGAGACATGGCTAAAACCACATATTAAAGATAATTCCATCACCCCACCTGGGTATAACATTCTCAGGGCAGACCAGCTACATAAAAGAGGTGGAGGCTTAGCTTTACTTCACAGAACCAACCTACAACTCCAACTCCTCCAAAAGGATTCCCTCAACTTCAACAATGCAGAGACTCTATTTGCAAAACTCTCCCATAACCAACATAAGCACTTAAACCTACTGAGTATCTATATATCCCCGGGTGACAACCCAGCCACCCTAGAATCCATACTTCATTGGGCCTCATACTCCCTCCCTCAAGAAACTCCATACATTCTCCCACCCCACCCACCACATTAACCTATACAACTTCACCCAACTTACAGATACTCTCACACATTGATAAGGCCAAAAAAAGAGAATATATACTTGATTGGATCCTCACAAATCAACCAAATAATGCCCATCAATGTGGCACCCTATCAAACTCTCTCAGCGACCACAGCCCCACTTTTGTCCTCAGACACAAACTTAAAATAATTAACTCTCCCTCCCTTCTACAAACCCACTCTAACAAAAATTTTCCTAGAGACCACTTCATAACAGCCTTGCAACTGGTCTCCCATCAAAACCCTTTCATTAGACAAAGCAGTTGATTACTTCAACTCCACATTCCTAAATATCCTCAATGAACTAGCCCCCTTAAAAACTATCAGGATACCCCTCCTTGGATCCAGAAAACCACAAAAGCCCTACTTAGAGCCAGGGATAAAGCCTGGAAAACCTGGCGCCACACCAGATCACCCGCAGCTAGGCAAACCTTTCACGAGCTCCGGAACAAAGCAAAAAGCATGTTAAGCTCGATAAACAAAATTACTATATCACTCAATAAAACAAATACAGTACCAAACCACAACAATTCTGGGCAACAATAAATAACATCCTACAGCCAGGAAGAACCACCACTCCCACCCCCAATATAACAGGTACAGACCTGGACATTAGCCTCCAGCTTTAATAACTATTTCACCTCCTCAGTACTCAAACTCTTAAATAACATCACTTTTTCCAACACCCCACAACCACCTCAGGCCCAAATCAATCCCATACCTTTCACACTTAAGTCTGTTCCTACCTCTACTATCCAAAAACTGCTAGCCAGACTCAAACCAGCCACCCTTGCAGCTGATAACCTTCCTGCCGAATACCTCCAAATTGCATCCACAGCTATAGTCTATCCCATTTCTCTTCTAATAAATAGATCCATCACTGAACACACTGTTCCATCCTTGTGGAAAACCTCATATATCATATCACTCCACAAAGGTGGTCTCCTCCCTAGACCTTTCCACATATCGACCAATTTCAATTCTCTCAACCCTCTCCAAGATCCTAGAAAGATGTATTCATCACCAGTTCCTCTCCTATCTCCTCACCAACAACCTTCGCTCCTCAACCCAACACGGATTTTGTCCGTCCCAAAGCACCACCACTGCCCTACTCAAATTCACCAATAACCTCTCACAGGAATCTATTTAAATTTGTCTCAGCTACCTTTCTAGATTCATCTAAGGCATTTGACACAGTCTCATATAATAAACTACTGTCTTGTCTCTCTGACCTCAACCTTAACAACCCCACCCTACTGTGGTTTAAAAGCTATTTAGATAACCGCCAACAATCCGTCAAATGGCATAACTCTCTATCCCCCCACTCCAAACCTCCTTAGGTGTGCTGCAAGAATCAGTCCAAGGACCCCTTCTTTTTAATATCTTCACAAACCAACTCCACTCAGCTACCTCTAAAGCTGACATAGTCCAATATGCTGACGACACAACTCTCATATGCTCTGCACCCAACATCCAACTTCTCCAACAAAAAGCCCAAGAAGCCTTCTCTGAAATAGAGAACTGACTTAACAACTCACAACTCATACTAAAGCCCAAGAAAACACAACTAATGCTATTCCACTCTACTAAAACAAGCAACCTTACCTTCCCTATACTCTCCGCCAGCAAACCCCAAATCACCCCTGTCACTGAGGATCACCCCTGTCACTGAGGATCACCCCTGTCACTGGGGCTAAACTCCTAGGAGTTACCATTGACCAGCAACTCAAATTTACAAAGCACATAACAACCATCATTAAAGTCCACAAAAATCTAGGTTCCTTCTATCACTGCAAAAGTTATCTAACCACTGAATCTCGAATTGCAATAGCCAGGACCCACCTCCTATCTACTCTACTTTATGCATCCCCAATTCTAACTAAACTTTACAAAATTGACTTTAATAAACTTTCCATCTGTTACAACAAAATTGCTAGATTCGCTACCAGTGCCAAACCACGATCCCACCACTGCCTTTCTCTACACGCCTTGCACTGGCTTGAATTTCCAAACCTATTAAGGTACCATCAACTCAGCCTAGCTCATCTAATTCTGTACTACCCAGAGAAAACCCCTGACCAGACTGGCATGCTGAACTTCTACAAATAAAATAGACCACTTTGGTCCTCCAACAAAGCCTTAATAGAAACCATCACATGTAAAACCTAGTCCGGGGAATCACTATGTGCCCATGAAATAGCAAAAATATGGAACAACCTTCCCCCTGACCTCAGACTACAAAACTCCACACCCTCCTTCAAAAGTCTACTTAAAACATACCCCTTCACCAACTATCTATGCAACTGTAATTGACCTCCTGAAGCCTCATCCACTCACTATTTCTACACCCCATCTGTCCTGGACAACACAAACAACACCAGCTAAATATACCTACCCATGTGTGAGCAATAACCTATATATGAGTGTATGTACATCTGTGTGTGTGTGTGTGTGTATGTCTGTATATATGTATGTATGTGTGTGTATGTATATATATCTGTGTGTGTGTTGCTCTTACATGTATATTTGCTTGAATGTATATATGGAAACTTAAGCATTTATATACTCTTATTCAATTGTGAAATATCTTGCAATGCTCTACTAGGTTCTTATCTACTCTCATTGTATATTTTGCACACCTGTATTTTCAACCAAAAGGGGGAATATCCTCGTATTGTATACTAACGGCTGTAAAGTCTGCAATTTGTATGCTACTACTCTGTAATGTCTCTTTTGTAAATTTTTCTTCTCTCTGTAAACTCATGGAGTTTTTCTCCCCAGGACTCAGCTGAAAATGGACACTTGTTGTCCAGTCGGACTAGCCTGGCAAACAAATGTTAAATAAATAAAAAATAAATAAAATGGTTATTAATTACTTATTTTGGATTTTTGCTGAATATCTTCTCTAAACAGGTTAAACAACTAGAAGTATGGAAAGGGGTATTTTTGTGAAGCAGAATTGCTTTTCGACAAACTGAGAAACACTTTAAAAGGATATTTTGAAGAATAGGCAACATTAGTGAAGCGCTTTTTTATTATTTCTGTGTCTGAACACTTTCAAAAGTAAAGAGTAATCCATTCATTGGAAAGGAAAGAAATAAAGAATTGACAATTAGAAGGAATGCACAAAAATTCAATGGGGGGAAACCCTCTAGGATTGCCTTAAACCATATCTATTTTATTTGTATATGTTGATTACAAGAAGTCACAGATGTTGTGATAGTCATTAAAATTCATTAACATGTTTTGTTACTAAGGGGACCTATACTGTTAATTCCAGTGTGAGAACAAAATCACAACACTTGAGTAATATTTGGATGTGGTTACAGTTGCACAGCATTCTGCTATCATCACATACAATAATGCTATACTATATAGCAATATAATATAATATAACATAATATAAGTATATAAGTATATGAAAACAGTGAACAAGAAGCAGTTTAGAAGGTTCTACTGTGGTATTTTTATATTATTCAATGATCAAAGATAAGCTTTCAGAAATATCCATTTAGTGTTACACTAAGAATGAGTGGACAGGATGACAAAAAGATTATCCATTCAGATAACTCTGCAAAAAATGCAAGGATGCAGGAAAGACTGTAGCCAGACACACTCACTTTACTAATATACAGGGAATCAGAAGTGATGTCCCTCCTAGATGGCTTTAAAGAGAATCTAGTCCAACTGGGGAGACTTGATTGTTTACAGGAATGGGCAAAGCGAGTAGTGAATATTGATTCAGATGCATTTAAGAAATTAGGGGTGATCTAGAGGTCAGGACAGTGACCACAAAAGAGCCTGATTAGTGCTGAACTGGGAAAGGGAAAAATACTACTTGCACCTGTTAATCTGAAATATATCCACATGGAGAATGGCGTATCGACAGACCAATATTCAATATCCCCTGAAACAGTGGCCTGACTAAAACTACAGCTGCCTCCTTTGTGGCAAGATTTTGTTGCTATTATACAAATTGTGCAGTCTGATGCTATTTCACATTTTATCTGAGGGACGTTTCAGAGCTGCTGGCAGTTTTTGCTGTGGCAACATATCTATCATTAATGATTGCTCAGCCAACTCTTCAAACATGTTACATGATACTAAGATGCATGGTAGAATGGAAAAAATAAAGGACAATTAAGGTAAAACATGAGCACTTTAAAGCTCTGGTGGTCTGGAGGGATAAAGCCTTCATTCAGTGCTTGTATGCCAGTAAGAACACAACCAATACTCTTGGCTACATATATGATGGCCTTGCCCCCTGATGGCTCTTGAGTGAGCTACAGCCCAACTGGGGATGCTTGATTGTTGGCAGGTATGGGGGCAAAAAAACCCATATGAATAAATAAATAAAATAAAAATCTAAAAATATGAGCATTTCAACAAGCATGCTTTTCATATCAAATGGTATTAAAAACCACTTGGCAGAGATGTCTCTATGCATGCTGAAGCCCTGATGGTGATCCACATGAACCAGGCCTGAATGACAGTTGACAACCTTAGCATTAGAGGACCTGATGAGGGAGGATTGGAGTAAATAGCCAATGTGAGCTCACTTACCCTTGGGTGGGGTCTAGTTCACATTAGTGCTGGCACCTGCTGAAGAGAGAGGTGATAGCTTACAGCATATGGGCCTCTAATGTGCATTTGACTCTGACAAGCTGTATCTATGTAACACACTTTCTATAAAGTGTGCATGAATATACATGCTAACAGATAAAGTCACTGCAGGTCTTATGCATTTGTGAGTGCACATGTCATTTGTTGAAGAGTTAAGCCTTATCAGCAAAATCTTGATGGTGTCAATCATATCTCACTCTACAGGAGAACAAATGGGAGATTTTCTTTTTAAATGTCCTGTGTTCTGAAAAAAAGTTGAAATTAAGACATTTTACTGCTTGCAATATTTGGTTCTGTGTGTATATACAGATATCTACCTGACCAAAACTATATGACAGTAGAACTATTACAAATTTAAAAATAAAAACTTGCTTGCAATGGTACTTAAGAAATATCTGGATGAAAAAAGTTGTTTCTTATTAGTTCATCACAGCACTGAATGCCATTAAAGTGGGACACAGTCATTAATGGATCTTTAAACAAATACCAGTCTTAGATTTCAGAAGGAGCAGATTTAATACTGTTGAAAAAAATACAAATGCTGGATTTTTCTTTTGATTTCATTGAAGTCAAGTGGAAAGAATTATATATTTTTTTCAAGTAGTTTGAATTACAACTAGAACTAAAACTATATTTTGTACAAATCTACTACCCCATTGAAATAACTTTCAACATAAGGTATGAAAATTGCTACATGACCGCTGCATACCTATGTACAATAATTTGCTATCATATATCACTTGTATATCTACAAGTCAAAAAGAGGTACTTATAACTTTTCAGAAATTAAGAAACCTGTAAATATCTCTGCATCAAAAAACTTACATAGACAATTATAATCCCTAATAAAGTGGCCAAGGTGTACAAATGAAGTATATTATTTCTGTTTTTTTTTCTTTCTTTAAGCAGCAAGATAAGTTCTAAACAACATTTTATTGAATTTGCCATTCCTAAACATACTATAGTTGTAGCTAGACAGGATTCATTGCATGGAAGTTCATGTTTATTCATTTAGCTTCCTGACAAACACTGACTGCTGTATCAACAGTGTGGACTACATGTACTGTTTGTACTGGCTCTGCTATGAAACACCGACTTCCTAAAAGCCAGCAAGCCGAAAGGGAAAAAAACCTCAAACGCAGAAAGGCAAAAAACAATTTTAGTTGTTTTTTGCAGGAGGCAAACCCCACTGCAACCCCAAGAGGCAGACGAGGCCCTATACTGCCTAAATGTGCGTGTGTGTGTGTATATATATATATATATATATATATATATATATATGTGTGTGTGCGTGTGCATGTGTGTGTGTGTGTGTGTGTGTGTGTGTGTGTGTGTGTGCATGTATGTATATATATGCATATAAACTCAATGCTTGCAGCAACTCAAAAAATGAAGAGATGAAAATGTCAGTCTGCATTATGCCTTTCATCACAGCCATGTGTGGGGGAGCAATTTGTATTAAAAGATGCATTTTGTATCGAGGAGAAACTGATTATAGCCTATTCAGTGGAGACTTAAAGACTAAATACTTAACCTGACAAAAGCCTCCATGCATGGAAGAGAACCTTAACTATTATTACCACCTCTGAGATCAGCAAACCTCAGATTACGTTTAAAGCTTTACGGATGTTTAGCTGGCCTTTCTGTTTCAGATGAGTGGGCTCTAATGGCCAAAGTGCAACAGCTCTACAATTTTTGCTACTGCATGTCAGTCATTGAAGACTTAACTCTGGCCAAAGTCAGTTTATCAATTAGGAGGCCACAAAGGCAGTTTCACCAGTCATCAGTCCACACCTAGAACTGCTTGAACTTAATATGGCTACTGAAAAACTGGAAGAATTAATGCAATGGTGAGAAAAATCAGCACTTCTGTTGACATTTCTAACTGCCTTTGTACCAAGCAGTTTACTTCACAGACGCTTTTATACTGCTAGACTGATAGAAAAATAAATCCAATAAAATGTATGATAATTGGCTGAAACATAGCTGTTTGAAGGACAAATATCATGTAGAGGCTGGAATTCTGAACAATAAAGCTATAGTTAAACCTGTAATAATTTCACATGCCACTTTCATCAGAGCCTCCTGGCACTGGTAATTATCTGTCAGAGTACACTATGCCAACTTAATGAGGTAGAATTTCTGGAGCTTTTCCATATTGTAATTATTCTCAGGTCTCTACTAGACGTACACTATTACACTAGATCAAAAAAAGTCTGAGAAACAAAATGCTACCTGATCTCAGATGTACACTCCAGACAGCGTGATTCTGTTAGTACCCAAAACTATTGGGTTTACTTTTATAAAGTGAATTGTTATTACTAGGATTTTTAAAAAAATGTCCATTTGTCATTTTAAATGAATTGTTTAATAGTTTTAGAATGATGCGAACATTGATACTCACATCCAGCATGATAAATCAGTTTTTCTTTGCTACGTATTAGTTTCAAATTATTGTCTGCAGTAATATTTTAATTCCAGATGTTTAAATTCATTTGGGTGATTACACTTCTAATTCCTTTATTTCTGGGTTTGATTTTTTGTACCCTTCTTCTGGGCTTGTAGTTGGTTCAGCACAAGCATCAAGGTGTCCCTCCTCACTAATACCAGTCATTTACTGATGATACAGTAAATTAGTGAACCAGTAAGTCAGCTAGCATTTTACAACAATAAAGCTACATATATTCCTGTTTACTGTAGTGTATTCCTGCTACTGTGTATCTGTTTTCCTTTGTTTACTGTTTTCCTGCTGAAGTGGTTTGTGCGTAATTATTGACCAAGGCAATGTAGAGTAGAGAATAAATCATGGGTCTAAAGTATAGCATCTACTGCTATTTTAGATAAAGCACAGCAAAGTAACATGCTAAATGATTTTTCAGCAAGGGACAGAACCCTGCCCTGAATTTAGGGTTTCAGTTTAAGCTCAGCACATTTATTTATTTAACATTTGTTTACCAGGAAAGTCCAACTGGGACAGAGCCCATTTTCAGTGGAGGCCCAGGGAGAAATGCTCCAGAAGCATGTCCTTGGAATGGGGGGAGGAAACTGGATCATCTGGAGGAAACCCATGTGAATGCAAGGAGGACATGCATACTCCACACAGAAGGCACCCTGGCTGAAAATCAAACCAGAGAACCTCTTGCTGTGAGGTGGCTACACTGACTGCTGCACCACTGCGCCACCTTAGATTAAAATATGTGATTAGTCATGCTACAGAATTAGCACCTTAGCAGTTCAGTACTTTGTGCTTGCTACTTTATCTGTATACAGGGATGCACTAACAGGGATGATGTAGAACTCAAAGATGATGATAAAGAATAAAAACTGAAGGGGACCTTCAGCAGATTGGTAAACAATGTGAAGTGGTAATTACTTCAAACAAATCAATACTTATCAGCCAAAGTAAATCACATTTTCCCAAAATATACTCATAAATAGTCTCTTGAACATTAACATGTTTCCAAAATCAAAAATGGGAAGCACGTTAAGATCATAATGGAAAAGCTGAAAAGAAGCTTATGGAAAAAAATGGAGTATCACTAACAGTGATGCATGTTGATAAGTTAGCAGGGATAAATATCACTTTTACAATTACTTCTGTTTACCTCTTAATGGTTTGACAAACAGCATTAAGTTAGTACTTCACAAAAAACACCGCCTAGTAACAGCTGTAAGAATGTCAATCTCACTGGATAATGAGATAAAACAAGTCTTTTAAAGTATATGAACAGCTACTTTTATTACAGATTAGGGGACAGCACAAAAATACAGCTCTTTTTGTGTATAAATTGTGAAGATGGGCGATGTACATTCTGCTTTAGGTATATTTATATTGTCTTTGGATTCAGAAAAGAGCCTGAGGCTTGATTTAGTAGGAACCTACGTCAAACTAGGGTAGTATACATCTTTCCTGAAGGCTAGAGGACAGATACAGTGCCACAAGGGGGCAGTATACTCACATCTGTGTTTCAAGGGAGTTCTAAAACTTGGTATCAGCTATATTAAAAGTGATGTTTCTTAAGAGACAATTTTTGTTAGATGCTTTCAGTTCTACAAGCATTTAACTTTGTTAGAACTAGTCCAATACAAAAGGAAAGACTGTTTAGCTAAAATTCAAGACTTACCAAGTTCTCCCCAGTAGAAAGGATTGACACCACCTGTTGTACAGTTGTAAACCATTGTTGTTTTTGGCCTACAAAACAAAAGATTTTCTGGGGTTCAAATCTTGTAACACAAACTAGATGAGGTAGCCAACACTACAGAAAATCTAGTATTACAACAGATAAAAGATCACTGTGCCATTCTCTAATACAGTGAAACAAGCAATTTTACATAAATTGCAGCCATTTGAATAATTTTTCATTTAACTAAGTTTAGCAAAAGTGATGCAAAGAATAGTGGTGAAGCTTAGACTGAAAAAAAAAATAAAACCAATGTGACTGCATTTGCAAGTGTGTGTGTGTGTGTGAACACTGAACTCACTTAACATCATTGTACATAGGATTAATTATCAACTAATGGTTGTTGGAGATCACCTTCTTTGTCCCCCACTGATTATGCAAGATTCCTAGGTGTTCTACACGATCTCCCTGTTAGCAAAAATGTCATTATTTTTGGTGACTAACTATCCTCCAGTGAACCAAACCACCGCCCTTGTCCTTTGGTGGGCAAGCTAACATTAGTTATTCATTCCCATCCTCTGTCATCAGCTCCTCTAGTGGCTGATTTTCACTAATTTGGCTGCTGCTTGCAATTTTACTCTGGTGTCTCTTTCATTAGTGAATTATGTCCACAAAGTTCTGCTTTTTAAACTCCCAAAAGATCCTACTTCAAATCCCAATGAATTTCAGGTCTAGATATATACATGCCAACCTCAATCTCAAAATTCACTTATGACTACATCTCTACTGACCTTAATCCAGCAGCAAAATTCAGTAAAAAATTCTACACCCATTTAGGACAAAATGCACAGAGATATCAGTCCCTACCAGACCCAAGGAAATTCAAAAACAAACCACCCATGTGGTTCACCACTATAAATAAACTACATAACAAAAGAAAGAAGCTACTTAAATTATTTTTTAGATCCAAACCCCATTCTTCTCAGGGATACTACTAAATGTATTACAAAAAAAATGAAAAACATTATCATACATTATCAGATCCACTAAAAGAGTCCTTAACTTAGGCTGGCCTCTGAGGCCGACAATAATTACAAATCCTTCTTTAGCTATGTTTGAAAACTAAGAAAAAGTTTCCTACACTGCTCAGAACATAGTCATAATGATACCTCCTATTTTGACTGAATAGACATTGTCAATATCCTTACAAACAAATTTAGTGGCAATTTCAGCCTCAGACTTCTAATCAAAGCCTGAAATATCTGAATCCCTTACTCCCCCAATTATCTTTAAAGATAATTTACTGAAAGTGATAATTGAGAACAATATTTCCTCCATGGCTCCTACAAATATACCTGATTGCTTAATTAATAGTATTAAACATGCCCCTGCAGTCTCACTGTTTAAATTATTTAACCTAAGTTTAGCTGCTGGTTTGCCCCTGATGAGTGCCATGCTGCAGTGGTGACATCCCTCATAAAGGTGGCCTTACAACTGACCTGGGTGGTTACAGATCCATATGGCTTACAAGCCCCATCTACAAAGCCTTAGAATGCGTTGTAACTGAAATCATAAATTATATCAAGAAGATTATTTGACTTGATCCTGTTTGGCTTTGTGAAGAGCAGATCCTGACTAGGAATCTGGTAAACTTGTTTGAAAGGGTTACAGAAGCCATACAGTAGATACAGTGCATCTTAATTTGGCCAAGCCCTTCAACACCATTCTGCATGCTGGCATTATACAGAAGTGCTTTGAAAATCAACCTGAAAGCATTATATGGACAGCAAACTGGCTGAAAGACAGAACCCACAGAGTTGCAGGCATCTCATCAGAAAGTATGAAAGTGATCTGCAGTGTCCCTCAGGGGTGATGCTGAGACCGCTCTTTTTTTGGCATTTATGTCTCAGAACTCCAAGCAGTCAGCTAGACCTTTGGGACCTAACTCTGAGCTCTCACAGTTCCACAAGGAAAGGGTATATTCCCCTACCAGGGGACTGTCAGTCTCACACACTTATCAACCATCTGCTTCTGTTGATCAAAATGTGTCAAACAGACATGGGCATATTAGTATTAGAGCATTTCGCTCTAAAGTACTAAACCTATATATATAGGCTCATAGGTTGGTACTAGGCTATCGGTCCTAGGGACTATACAAGCCTAGCCCATAACAATTCCCTGGCTATTTCTTCCCACAATATTTACTTCACTGGACCCCTGTCTAGCAGGGCGACTGACGTGATCCCCGGGGTGAATTTCCCATCTCCCATCCAATCGTCAAGGTTCCTTTTGAAGAGGGCCAAAGAGGCGCTCTGCTTGACATGTATGGGCAGTCTATTCCAGAGTCTAGGGAGTCTCTGGGTCAGGAAACGATCCCTCCAGCATGTTTTGTTTATTGTGATGACAAGGTTTACATTTCTGGAGTGTGTGGCTCTGAGGGCTTGGGATTTCTTTAACTGTAGCATATCCAACAGCTCTGGGTTTGACATGGCCTTGTATGTTAAGCAGAGATCAGTTCTGAGTAGATGATATGCGACAGAGTATAGCTGGAGTTTTTTTAGATGGTCAACATAGGGCATCTGCTTTAGGCCTGTGATTCTTTTAGTGAGGTATTTTTCTGGCCTTTCCAGTTGTTGCAGATGTCTTGAGAGGTACATACCAAACGGGGCATGGTTTTCTATGATGGGCCTAATGAGGGATGAGTACAGTGGGGCAATGATCTCCTTTTTTCTGGATGAAAAGCCCTTAGTGATGATGTGTGCCACATAGAAGGATTTTCTGACTGTTGTGGCGATGCGGTTATCGAAGGTGAGACAACTGTCCACCTGTGTCCCTAAGTCTCTTATCACACTTTCAGTATTTAGTGTACTGCCATCTATGTAGTAATTCACGGGTACCTGTTTTTTTCCCAAAGGGGATAACTATACTTTTCTTGGCATTTGATTGAGCCCATGGCTCTGGCACCAGGCATCTGTTTCTGTAAGGCCCTTTCGTCGAATATCCACATCATTTGGGGATTCAGTAATGGCTCACAGTTTGCAGTCATCTGCGAACTTTGTTAGCCAGAGTCCCTTAGTGTTGGCCTGTACTTCAGAGAAGTAGATGTCAAACAATAGCAGTCCCAGGACTGAATCCTGAGGTACTCCACTTGTCACTTGCCTGGAGCTGGATTTGGAGTTGGCTACTTTTACAGTGTGGGTTCTGTCAGTAAGCCAGTTGGCAACCCATCGAGTGATGTAGGGATTAATGTCCAGCTTAGTAAGTTTATCTATGATTCCAGAGTTGGGGATGGTGTCAAAGGCCTTGGCAGGGTCCAGACAGGCCATGTGGACTGCCTTACCCTCGTCCATAGCTCTGGAGACTGATTCGAAGAAGTCATTCAGGTTCAAGAGACAAGATCGGCCCTTCATGAACCCAAACTGGGTGGGTTCCAGTGTTTGAAGGTTGCCAATGTCTTTGTTTATACATTCCATGATAACGTTCCACGGCCTTGCAGATCAGGCTTGTCAGACTGATGGGGCAGTAGTTCCCAGGATCCAAGGTGGATCCCACTTGTGGAGTGGGATAGCTGTTCACCACTCAGTGGGCACGAAGCCTGAGGTGAGGCTATGATTAAACATGATACTTAGGTGAGGTGCCAGTTAATTTTGTAGTTCATGTAGTACACAGCCCTGGATGTCATCTGGTCCCATGGATGCTGTATTCTTAGGTTTGGAGAGTGCGGTTTTTACCTGTGTGGCCATTATTACCGGAATTTGGCAATCGTTCGGTATTGATATGGCCCGTTTGAGGGGTGAGAGGGGGTGAAGTTGGCATTGAATTGACCTGCCAGTATACTGGCAATATCCTTGGGATCAGTATATTTAATGCCATTCTGCTGTAGCTCAGTGCAGATCTGAGCATTGCCATTTAGATTCTTAACATAGCTATAGAATGCCTTGTGTTTGTCTTTGGAATCTTTGGCAATTTTATTTTCGTAACTAACTTTGGAGGATTTTATGAGGGATCTCAGCTTCTTACTAAGGCTGGTAAGGGAGCTATTTGCATCCTGGGATTTTCCTTTTTTCTGCAACAGTTTCTTCCTTTTGTTTTAAAGTTTATTTATGGCAGGGGACCACCAGATTGGCTTCCTTCAAGGGTGATTAGCTTATGGTCAGACCTGACCAACGAGGGGGTGATCATAGGTGTGGAGCATCGATTTTCCATGTTGGTAATGACCAGGTCTAGGATACCGGAGCCCCTGGTGGGACTATGGATTAGTTGATCCATAGTTGATGTATATACATATACACATATATCTATATATATCTATATCTATATATATATCTATATATATCTATATCTATATCTATATATATATCTATATATATATATATATATATACGTGTGTGTGTGTGTATATATGTATCTCTCACTCTCTCTCTCTCTCTATATATATATATATATATATATATATATATATATATATATATGTATATATTTATACGTATATATGTGTGGACTTTGTTTCATTGAATCTCATTTCACTGAATTTCATTTCACCCTGACCACTTCGCTTAAAACACAAATCACTGATTAGGTTAGGTGATTTTTTTAAAGAGAAAGCCTACGCTGCCACCCCTTCTGCCTATGCTGTCTAGACTTAGTGTATTGTAACCTGAAGGGAGAATCTCATTATTGGATACGTTGGGTTTAAGCCATATTTCGTAACTGGAATGATATCAGGTGAGTATAGAGGTAAGCTGGCTTGCAGCTCATGAACTTTGTTAGTGATACTTCTAATATTAATGTTTAATAGTAACAGATCAGCTTTGTTTCTAGGGAACTATTGTTGATTGTGATTTGTTGCTATTCTGGGGAGTTGTCCTGTGTAGTTTAGTATTTGGTCCAGGATTTGGGTGAATGCCCCCACTAAGAGATAGTTTGGATGGTATGTTAACTAAAGTTTTTAAGATTTTCACTACATACATATCATATTTCTGAGAAAGACTGGGGGTGTTTGGATGAAGGAGTAGAGAGTAGTGGGTCTGCTGAAGGGTTTTAGTGTTGACGACAGAGAAGGATAGAATGATGTTGGTTGGTTTAAGTTTTTGTGGGTTGAGGGAGGAGGTAGTGAGGAATTAGGTTCTTCTAGGTTGGTGTGGTAAGAGGAGATATGAGCAGCTAATGTTAGGAATATTAGGGTAGTAGCTTATAAGAGTAGTATATTGTTGTAGAGGGGCTGGGGTTGGGTGTGAGCCATTTTCATTAGTTTGGTTCGAGTATTATTGTTAGGCATTAAAGTGGAATAGATGTAGTTTAATGTGAATTGTTTGTATTAGTAAGGGTTATGGAAGGTGGAGTTTCTAATTTAGCACTGGTTGTACCATAAATGGATGACCTGGGACATAGGAGTGGCTAGTTTAGAAGAAATGTTGGTGAAGTGACTCAGTGACTCACTACTAGCCACACCCCATTTATATACATCACCCTCCCTTACATTCCATTTCTCTCCTACCTTCTCTGTCTTAGCTTATACCTTTACTTCTCCTAACACATGTAATACACTTTTCCCTACCATGCCTCACAAACACCCATGTTTTCTTGCCCTCTTACTCCTAATCACTCTCAACACAGCTTACTTCTTCACCTCTTATGAACAACCTTTCCTATCACTTGTTACCATCCCTTCCAAATATACACTAATACCTTTTCCTGCTCCATCTATAACCTTCCCAAATGCCACTATTATACCTAGTTTCTTTCAAGCTAAATACCATCGACTCAATCATATTAAATACTCCTTTTTATGTAATAAAAAATCACTATACCAATATCTCAAACCCTCACAAGACTATAAATTCAAATTGCTCCACTCATTAAAAGATGGAGACATCCACCCCAACCCTGGCCCAAGCCCTACACCAACCCCCATCAACTACAATCTTAACCTTAAGGTCCCACTACCAACAACAAATCCCTCCAAATCACTCTCAATAGCGCATCTTAACATACGTAGCATATGTAACAAAATACCACATATTCATGCACTCTTGGATGTCCAAAAATTTGATATTCTCTGTTTAACCGAAACATGGCTTAAACCTTCAATAAAAGACACCAAAATTATCCCCCCAGGCTACAGCATTATTAGACAAGATCGTTTAAACAAAAAAGGTGGAGGTATTGCAATTATATATAAATCAGGACTAAAAATCAACAAAATAAACTATAATCTACCCTGTGATGGCATCATTGAAATAATTATTACCAAACAAATACTTAATTCCCATAAATCAGTTTATATCATCTGCTCCTACCTTCCCCCAGGAAAAAATCTGACTATATTAGAAGGCCTCCTGAATTGGCTTTCTACTCATCTCCCACAAGAAACAATTCTACTAGGAGACTTTAATATCGATTGGACTTTATGTAACAGCATTAATTCTTCCTCTCATATTAACCTCCATGGCTTCTCACAGGCTATAAACACTCCTACTAGAATAAACAAATATAATAAAAAAAAGACCATCTTAGACTGGATTCTCACAAATTGTCCACAACAAAAATATTCAATAGGAACCCTTCCAGATGACCTTAGTGACCACTCTCTCATATATAAGATCAGAAATAAAACATGCTTTAACATTCCCTATATAGTTAGGACCAACCGTAGCAAAAAACAATTTAACTAAGAACTCTTTCTAACTGAACTCTACCATTGTAACTGGTCTCCCCTAAAGTCTCTCCCTATAGATGAAGCTGTTAATTACTTTAATAGCACCTTCCTAGCAATCCTAGATCAACATGCCCCAACCCGTTCCATAAGAATGAAAAATAAACCAGCCTCTTGGCTCTCAAATCATACTAGGAAACTTATCCACAATAGAAACAAATCTTGGACTAAATGGCGGTCCACAAAGAACTCATTTGATCACCAAAACTTTAGACAACAAAGAAATATTACCAAAAAAGCTATCCTACAAGACAAAAAGAACTTTTATATACAACTTCAGCAAACATCACTCAAACAACCAAAAAAATTCTGGTCTACTATTAATTCACTTCTATCCCCAGGCAGAGTTGAATCACCCAACCCATTAGGCTCTAACCCAGAATGTCCAATTCAAACAGCCAATGCCTTCAACTCTTTCTTTACTACCACTATACTTAATTTAGCTAATCAGCAAAATCCAGATACATCTAACCTGCCCAAACCTAACTTCACTCCTCCTCCTTTTCACCTAGAACCAATACCTACCTCTTATATCTCCTCTCTACTTCAAAAACTAAAACCTAACACTCCCTCAGCTGACCAACTACCAGCCGAATACCTCAAAATAGGAGCCAAAGCCATTGCCTACCCAGTCTCTATATTAATCAATAGATCCTTAACAGAAGGCCTAATCCCATTAATTTGGAAAATCTCCTACATTATTCCTCTCCACAAAGGTGGAAACTCTACTGAATTCTTTAACTTCCGTCCCATTGCTTTACTCTCCCCACTAGCCAAAATTATGGAGAAATGTATCCATAAACAACTTATTACCCATCTACTTCAACATCAGCTCCTGGCTAACTGTCAGCATGGATTTCGGCCATTTCATTGTACCACCACAGCCTTACTATCCTTTACTAACTGCATCAACAATAATCGTAACAATAATATTTTATCCTCTGCTTTCTTCGTGGATCTATCTAAAGCCTTTGACATGCTTAATCATCAACTTCTCCTCTACATACTGAAGTCCCTCTCCTTCGAACATCCTACCATAAACTGGTTCACATCCTATCTGGACAACCGAAAACAAGCCGTTCTTTGGCAAAACCATCTTTCTGACCTTCTTCCCACCTCTCTAGGTGTCCCACAAGGCTCTATTTTAGGGCCACTATTGTTTTACATCTTCATAAATGACGTCCATCTCTCGATTCCGCAGTCTATCTGTATCCAATATGCTGATGACTCCACTATCATTTGCTCTGCCTCATCTCAGACTGATCTTCATTCTCACACACAGAAAGCCTTCTCTACTATAGAAAAATGGTTCTCTAACCACTGTCTTCTCCTTAACCCTAAAAAAACTAAATTGCTGCTCTTCAACCCATCTCACCTATCACCCCTTCTCCATCTCACACTTACATCTGAAGATGGTACCGTTATCTCTCCAGACCCCACTACCAAACTGCTAGGAATTACTATTGACAATCAACTTAAGTTTGATTATCATATAAATTCTACAATTAAATCTACTAATAAAAAACTTGGTTCCCTCTACCGCATTAAACCCTTCCTGACACCAACAACTAGAATCACTATAGCCAGAACTAACTTAATCTCTACCCTGTTATATGCTTCCCCCATATACACAAATCTTTCCAAACATAATCTTAACAATCAGACTAGATCATACAATAATATTGCAAGGTTTGCCACCAACTCTCTTTTTAGGACCCATCACTGTCCGATTCTAAAACAGCTAGGCTGGCTTGAATTACCACTACTATTACAATTTAATCAACTCACAA
The DNA here is from genome assembly GCF_019279795.1 of Protopterus annectens. Taxonomy (NCBI): domain Eukaryota; kingdom Metazoa; phylum Chordata; order Ceratodontiformes; family Protopteridae; genus Protopterus; species Protopterus annectens. Next base: position 758,006,610 of record NC_056745.1, read on the forward strand.
TTGCCCACAAAGCCCTTTACCAACCTAGTAACACCCCAATTCTCTCGACCCTTATAAGACCTTATAATAACCTGAAGAATCTGCGCTCAGCCAACAAAATGTTGATACGCATTTCCTTCACAAATAACTTAGCAGGCAAATCTCTATTTTCAAACACAGTGGGTAAAATATGGAATCAACTACCAAACGATCTGACCACCCTCTCCTCTCTCCCATTATTTAAAACCAAACTTAAACTTTCTCTCTAATCACTGGTTATGCTCTTGTAATAACCCAGACTAACTATCCTTACTTTTCTTTTACAAAATACCTGATGCTAACATATTTCTACTCCCTACCTTATATCTTTACTACTTTCATTGATTATTACTGGTCCCTTCCTTTAGTCTCTACACTCCCTCTCCTGTAATCATCAATCCTATTAACTTTTCCTTCTGTCTTACTACTACTTCTGTTAACTCTAGAACTTGTACTCTATATTATGTCACTGTCTAACGATGCTTTACTTTCTATATCGTAATATGTTGTTTTTTAAATGTTAAGTGCTTAAAATGTAATGTTCAAATGCTATGTCATGTTTTTCTATATTTTATTATGTTGTATAACTGGAGCTTTTCTCCCCAGGCCTCCACTGAAAATGGATATGTATCCAGTTGGACTAACCCGGTAAACAAAAGTAAATAAATAAATAAATAAGTGGGTATGGGTGGAAATGGGAGTAGGCCAGGGGAGCAGAGTGAGCCAGAGCACAGCAAGGGCAAATGGAGCAGGCTGAGTCACCACAAGTGGGACTGTAGAGCAAAATGAAACAGCAAAAAAAAAACTGTCAGATAAACTGTCGAGCCCAGGCCAAAATGATAATATAGTAAGTTCAGACACTCCCCAATTAAGACAGAGTGCTAGCAACAGTAATTGCTTGAGGGTAAAATAGAAAGGTGATTTGAGAGAGAGGGAAAGCAGAATAAATGTAGGGCTGAGTTTGGTAGGGTACACAGAACTAATGCAACCGAGGTGCTTTAGATGGTTTAGGAAAATTACATAGACACTTGGCAGTTGAAATGCAATAAACTGTTACATATGGATGAAAACAGCCACAACATGATGCAATCATAAAGGTATTACCAGTTGCCTAAGACAGTGATAGTCAAGAACAACAATTACAAGTAGAAATGTAGACAACTGAACATTTTTATGAGTCTTTTAAGGCTAAAAGGACACTAAAAAACTCAATTAACTTAAAGACAAGTGAAAGACAAAGTGCTCTATGCATAAAACATATGTTCTTGACTAAATAAAGTATGGATGGCATGCCACTAATATGAAAATAACCAAATGAATCATGCTGTAACGAACAGCAATGCCTGAAAATAAAGTTACTTGAAAGGAGCATTACTTTGCGAGACAAAACAGACATTTTTTCTACAAGGAACCACACCCCAATGCACAGGCCATAACTTTCATTTTCCATCTCTCCACAGATTTGCAAAATAAGCTATGCAATTAGTTGATTTATCTTGGAAGAAAAATCTGAAAGTTCTAACTTACAACAGTCAAAATCACAGCAGAAATACTTTTCCAAAAATGTTCTATTTCTGGCAAACAGCTATAAGCAAGTATGACTCACCAGATATGTTTTGGTTTGATGACTCGCACTTCACCCTATTTCAGAAGAGACAGAGTGAAAGGAAGATTTGCCCTTCTTTTTATTTGTACATCATTATATTTCACTCAAAAATACATAACACGATGATGAAGGTCTCAGTTTAGCTCACTATAAAAACAACAAAAGCCAGGAAAAGAGGGCACTAAAATTAGCAAAGCAAAACATGCAAAATCATGTCAGCAGAGAAATAAAAGGATCGTATGAACATGGAAAATATGCTGGGAAATAATGTAAGATGTTCTGTATTGTTATGATACTTTAGTTTCTAAAACCAAAGTCTGACATGGAAATTATAAATTAAACAACTTGGAAAAAACACAGACAGAACAGATATTCTAACTACTCATACTTGTATCTAGTGAAAGAGCTTAGTATGGTTCAGTGATACAGTAAGTTAAGTTTATACTTGCCACAATTCTGTGCAACAAACTGCTACATTTAAGAAAATTATAGAAGTCTGACTTCAGATGTTTACATGGAATAGACAGTACATTTTTGAAAAGGCTTATCAAGATATTTTTCCAGAAGAAAAAAAGAAGAACCTGCAGATGAACTGTTTGTTATACTTTCACAAAGAACCTGTCCTGAAATGTCAAAGGAGATATTTTGCAGACTTTCTTGAAATCCAAGACATGGGAAAATTAAACAATTTTTTTAAAATTAGTCATAGAATGTTGTTTCATTCAGGATGTAAACGTTTCCTTGGTAGGATTCTTTACAATCATCTGTTAACAGCTGGCTGAACTACAACAGCTAGGTTCAGAGAGTACTGTTGAAATGCTAGTGATGTTATAAACTGTCCACTAGAAAAGGGTATGAAGTGCATATAAAATCTTGACTAGAAATGGTGCAAATCCTAAGAATTGCTATGGAAAGCAACATCGCTTGTCTTGTGCATTCAATCAGATGCTAAAGCGTTGTAATGGGTACAAGATATTTACTGTACCAACACATCAAGAATTGTAACTGGAACATGTACTTAAGCTAACTGACTCATTTAATTACTACAAACATACTCACATGCGCATCTCCATTCGTGCCTACATTCACTCTGACTGTACAAAATGGCACTGATCTTGCATGTGCTCAGTAACTTATACACATGCTATCCAGCTATAGTGGCTGACTAGGTACATTGTACTCAATGATCTACATCCTCCCTATTTAATTTGATTGACATGCAATATGAGAACAAACAATTATAAATGCTAGATATCACATCAACATTTAACAACAAATCTGAACTCAAGTCGAAGTCTGTGTGTATTTCAGATTAGGTCTGGAAATTCTACCCAAGCTGGTCACATAAAAACTTTGACTGGATTCAGCAACAGGGACCGTCTCTGGGGATTCTTTCTCAATTAGAACTTCAGGGGTTACATCAGGATTACTTGAAGATAGTACACTGTCCTCTGGAATTTCAGCAAGTGTAGGTATATTGGCACAGGCAATCTGCTGTGTCACAGGTTTGGAGACTGGAAATATATGTCTGAGTCTTTCTGAAATCCATTCCTTCAAACTGTATGATGCAAGATCTTGGCTCTTCTCAAAGATTTTTGATGATACTCACCTGGTTATATCCATTAGATGTTTGCATTCTTGCAACTTCTCCTTGTGTTAATGGTTTAAGAGGTTTACTGGATTTATCATAGTACAATTTTTGTGACTGACATTTTTTCAAAAGTTGAGCCTTGGCCATTCTGTTCTTCTTTACATTTGGTACCAACAACTGTTGCTCTTGCCTGTCTGGACATTAATTTCTGAGCAGATGAACCAAGCAAATTATCTCGAGGAATGTTTCTACGATTGAGTAAGTTAAGAAAAACATCAGGACCATCTCTCTCGGATTTTTCCAGCAAACATTTTGCACTTTGAACTGCACGCTCAGCTAATCCATTAGACAGTGGATACTCAAGACTACTAGTGACATGTGCAAAGTCCCAAGGCTAAGCAAATTATTTAAACTGTGAACTTATAAACTGTGCACCATTGTCAGATATGACTTTGTGTGGATCACCATGGACAAAAAATGTCTCCAACTTAGTAAAGTCTGTGCTGGACATTAAGTTAGGAAGTAGATCAATTTCAAACTAATTTGAATAAGAGTCTACTAACAGTAAGTAGTGTTAACCATTCCATTCAAAAATATGAGTAGCAACAGTCAACCATGGTAATTCAGGAATCTGGTCTAGATGAAGTGCTTTTTTTTTGTTGGTGCACTTTAGTACTATCGCAAATTGAACATGGCAGAATTTCCTTCTCTATATCTTTTGACATAGAAGGCCAAACCCAAAATACTATGCTTCTTGCCCTTCTTTTGGCTGAATCAGTACCCGGGTGACCACGATGCAAAATGTTGATATATTCCTGTTGTAATGCTTTAGGAATTACAACTTTAGGACCTTTCATGACTATTTCATCTTCCATCATGAGCTTGTCTCAGTAAGGAAATACTGCTGAATGTCAAGTGGTAGACTGGTTTGTCATATTGGCCATCCTTGACTACTAGCATTTTTCAGCTTCTGGAGAATTAGTTGTGAAGCTGTGTAATGTCTAAGCTCATTAAGACGTGACGACGAAAACTGACTTCCATGACTTCAAAGTCTGCTTTCTTATTTTCATGTTGCTCTGTTGTTTGGGTGCTCATGAAAAGCATCTGCAAGGTGTAAATATTTGCCTTTTCTACAGACCACTTTGAAATTGTACTTTTGCAATATTAACATCATACATTGCAGGCGTGCTGGGGCTGTATGCAATGGCTTTTCAAAATTGTTACTAGAGGATGGTGATCAGTCTCTATTTGGATAAGTCTGCCATAAATATAGTCATTCAGCTTTGAACATGCGAACACTACTGCCAAAAGCTCTTTCTCGAATTGTGCATATTGCATCTTTGTTTGATTTCAAGTTATGAATGCAAAGGCTACTGGTATGCCTAACTGAAGACATTGTGCACCAAGACCATACTTTTAAGCTTCATACGAAAGAGTTACAGGTTTGTGAACATCATAATATCTCACTGTGGCTGGACTGGCAATTTTCTTCTTCGGAATAGGAAACGCTCTTTGGTGTTGTTCCAACCAAGACCAGTTTACATTTTTGCATGTCAATTCACATAAGGGTGCTGAAAGTCTGGGATGAACTTTCCTAAATAGTTGACCATACCAAGGAAACATTGTAAAGAGGTGGCATTTTCTGGAACTGGCATCTCAAGAATAACTGCTTGCTTAGATGTATCTGGTTATAAGCCAGAACTGGTAAACAAATGACCCACATAAGTAACTTCTTTCAGTATGAATTTGCATTTCTGAGGATTCAGTTTAAGACTGACTTCATGTGCATGGTCTAGAACTTTCCTGAGATTTCTATCATGTTAGTCTTCACCATTGCCACCTACAATGATGTCATCTACTATGATAGAACATGGATAACCTGAAATAATTTGCTCCATTGCACGCTGAAACATTACTCTGGCAGAATTTATCCCAAATAGCATTCTGGAAATTTTTATCTACCAAATGGTGTTCTGAAAGTGGTTAACAATGAAGATTTAAGATCCACAGAAATTTGCCAAAAGGAACTTTTTGCATCTAAGATTGAAAAAATAGTGGCATTTGGCATGAGAGCAGCTACCTCTTCTACTGTATGCATCAGATGATGAGGACATTTAAGCGCTTTGTTTAAGCCTCTTGGGTCAATACATATTCAAATATCATCTGAGCTTTTCTTATGAGCTACAACCATGAAGGATACCCATTCAGTCAGTTCTTCTACTGGAGTAAGGACAAGTAAATTCACCATTTTGTCAAGTTCTGCTTTTACTTTGCTCTGCATTGCTACCAGTATCTTCCTTGACTGACAACTGGGCTTACTTCATGGTTTAATTTCATGGAATATGTGACTGGGAGTTTTCCAAGCTCGTCTTTGAAAATATCAGCATATTCACTAAAAATATTCTGTGCAAAACTATCATTGTTGTCCATACTTAGATGGTGGACTTCTATATTAAATGAAATCAGTCCCATTCTCAAACTGTCTTTGAGGGTTAACAGTGACTGCATGTATCTTTTGACTACATAAAATTGCAAGTCATAGCTGTTCCCAGCAAAATGGCATGTGAGAACTACTGCACCATCAGTTTGGATCTCTTCACCACCATAAGCAACAAGTTTTGTAGACTTTGCTGAATCAAGTTTCTCACCAGGTTTTACTCTGGCAAACATTTGTGCTGATATAACATTGCACTTAGAGCCAATGTTCATAGGTAGGTACTAGGCTATTGGCCCTAGGGCCTATACAAACCCAGCCAAAAAGGCACCCTGGCTTTTGCCACCCAAGAAAATTATTTTCCTGTTCCACTGTCAAGCAGAGCCACAGAAGTGATCCCAGGGTGAATTTCCTATTTCCCATCCAATTATCAAGATTTTTCTTGAATACTGCTAATGAGGAGCTTTGTTTGATATAGATAGGTAGTTTATTCCAAAGTATGGGAAGTCTCTGGGACAGGAATCTATCCCTCCGGCATGTTCTGTCTATTGTGGTGATAAGGTTTAGGTCCCTAGAGCATGTAGCTCGGAGGGATTGGGATTTCTTTAAGTGGAGCATGTCCAACAGCTGTGGGTTTGACATAGCTTTGTATGTTAAGCAGAGGATCACCTCTGAGTAGGTGATATGTGACGGAGTAAAGTTGAAGTTTTTTGAGACTGTCTGCATAGGGCATCTGTTTGAGGCCAGTAATCCTCTTTGTGAGGTATTTCTGCGGCCTTTCCAGTTGTTGTAGATGTCTTCCAAAAGGCAGTGGCGGCTGGTGACTTCAAATTAAAGGGGGGCTGCAGGAGATAGCTGAATGGGTGGGGCCAATGGGAAGGGGTGTGACCAACTAGAAAGGGGTGGAGCTATGCTCAAAACCACAACAACTGGAACTTTAATTAAATACGCTGCCCTGGGTGCCAAACCATCATTATGAGAGTCCAATCAAGACAAAATGAAGTGTAGAAGAAAAAAATATTTCAATGCACTGACAACTTACTTAATATCTAGATGGAAACACAAAGGTTGTGAGGCATGAAAAAATAAATTGCTTTTTAAATACATTACTGGAATGCCAGTCAAAATCAAGTATAAAAAAAAAACAAGCAGCACTCAGCTCAAACCACTTTACCTTGTACTGCAGTTTTAATTATAATTTATATTCAGATTTATAAAATTACCAAGTAACATCCTGAAAGTAGCAATCTCTGTGATACCCCCACGTATAAAAATGTTTCTTATCCAACAAAGACCTGCTGCCTGACAACAACTATCCACTTGTTTCATGGAGAACACATGATCAAAGTAAAAAATGAACAGCGAACAAGAAACAAGCTCAAGATAAATTGCTTAAAGGATTACTGCACAAGTTATGGACCACACATGATAGATTGTTTAGTTTACTGGTAAAGCCTGCAAAGATAACTGCAAGTCTCCAACAAATGTAATGAGCTTCTGAAAATACTGTAATCCTGTCCTTTATTACAAATACTGTCATATGCATTTCAATACCTAAGGCTTATACATTATCTAGTTATGTAAATATTCTCTGCTTGGCAACAATGAAAAGGCTTTCAATGTTGGTAATTCTTTAACAGTATGCTTATTAAAGCTTACTTGCATCTTATAATCTCCGACAAGCTTATCTGATGGTCATTAAAGCATTGCTACTTTAATACAGAGCAACAGAGCACTGCAACAACATGCATTTTATGAATAATAAGAAGCATAAATCAACAGTATAAAAATATGACAGAAAACCAGAACATTCTGCAAAATCAAGGACAGATGAAGCGCCATGGTCATACTTGTGGTCTACCTTGGATGGGGGAATACTCTGCACACTTACACTGCATAACTGGTCCTTGCCTTGCTTGGACACATCCAGAGCTACTACAATGGGGAGTGGAGTGCAACAAGTAGGTCACAGTTTGAAATGTCTCTGGCTGACGGTGATGGCTCTGACACTCATACCTCTCAACCTCAGAGCAAGAAATCTGGACAAAGCCATACATAGAAGTGGGACACAGGCCCAAAAATAAAGACAAATTTTAAATATTGTTCTTATAACTTAGAAAAATAATAGAATAGTAGTAGGTCTTGCATTAGTATGAATTTTTCAAGGGTATGAAATCTGAAACTCAAATGTCTGCCATTATTTTCTAACTTCAATCTTTAATGATTTGCTACTAATTTTCCAGAAAGCCACAATTTTATGAAAAACAGACCAAATATGTTATACAAAAATATAAAATTGCCACACAATACAGCTGGGAACCTGTCAAAGAAGGGACACCTTTTTAAAATTAGTACTGTTAACTTGAACAGCTGACAAAATAAAAGCATATACATGCATTTCTGAAATAAAAGTAATCTATATCTCTGATCATTACAGTTATTTATAATTGTAAACCCTCCATGTTTTCTTCCAAAATTGCTATTTTGCAGAGAGATTATTAGGGGGAGAGCAACATTTTGAGCCAAAACTGGAGACAGTTGAGAGGTTTGGATATTCCTAATTCTATAAAGTGATTTATTTGCACGTACCTCTTAATGCAGGAAATCTGGATAAGGCCAAATATATTGGGGGAACATACAAACAGTACTAAAAAGACAGTTGATAGAATAACAGGCCTTGCTTTAGCATGCATTTTTCTGAAGGTTATGACGTCTGAAACTCAATGTTTGTCATTATTTAGTGACTTAATTCCTAAATGATATGGCAGAAAACCACAAATTTTATGAGGAACAAACCAAAAATATGAAGCAAAAATCTATTAATTCTGCAAAATTCTGGACAGGTGAAAGGTATAGTTCAGCTGGGGCTGTCTGAGTTTGCTGCCCTTCCCCCCTCACAAAATCATGGTCGAATGGAGCGTTCCCCCCTGTAGCCATTCCAATGTCCCATTCCTTGGTTATTTCGCCCCATTTGCCATAAAAACTGTAATGTGCATACTGCTTTACTTCTACGATGATATGGATTTCATTTGAAAGTTTTATTTTACATTTTACAGCATAAACCCTAATAGATATCTGCTAAACAAAGCAGTGCAGTCTCACAATAAAAATAGACTTAGCATTAAAACTTCTCTGCCCTTGAAACTCACATTCATTGAAACAGCATTGAAACCCACATTCAAAGAAAATACATTTTGCCAGTGGCAGATAAAGATTAATTTTGGGCTGTTTTCAAATCATAGGCCCCTTTTGGACCGTTTTCAAATCACAGGCCCCTTGAACACGAAATGTACACATGCTCTTTGATACACCTTCCTGACTGTATTAAATTATATTCGTTGTACAATACAGTACAGTAGTTGTTAGAAGGCATTTTAAGTTTATTGTTTTGAACATTTTTCCAGTAAACAATGAAACAAAATGCATGCACCAATAATGACAAAACTGCCCAATTCAGAACATTTCCATCATAAAAGTCTACTCAAACTTCTACAGAACACCAGTATCAGTAAATATGCACTATCTCTGAAGAAGTAAAAGTCATCTAAGTAATTCCACATTAAAGAAATCTGTTAACTAATGAAGAAGTTACTGCTAGCAAACAACTTTATATGTCATTGTTTCATCTACAAATAAAGTGCCTATTGCCCTTGAGGAATAAACTGCCTATGGTGCATTAAAAAAATTATAATGCTATTAATATCACAATAGAGAATGGATGACAAATTGATAACAGGTTCATAGTTACTAGGTACCTTTACCAAAGAGGACTGCAGCATCCATCCCCTTTACAACAGAGTACAGTATCAGCAATGGATCTACCTACTGTGGGAGTAGAACCCACATCCTTCTGCATCAAAAGCAAGTACACTACCTGTTGTGCTATTTACAATGTAGGCAGACTCGGCATAAGCAGCACTAAACTTTTGTTCCCCTGCAGCTCTCAGCTCCTTGTAAAATCTACTTGACACTCAGCTGTATCTCTGTACTTTGCAGCATAAGAAATCTGGAAAAAGCCTAAATTTATTTGGGGGGGGGGGAGCCCAAAAACCAGGGACACATTTTAAACATTGCTTGTATAATGTTGGAAAGTTGTTAGAATAAAATGCTGTGTTACCACCATACATTTCACTGCCAAGTATTGAACCCAGGACCCTGTGCAAAACAGCCAAAGCAACATACCACTATGCCATATCATCTATTTTTATGAAAGAAAGGAAGACTGAAACTTAAATTGCTACCATTTAGTGAATTCAGTTCTCACCATAGCGGTCAACATCTTAGCACAAAACACCTGAACAAAGCCAATAATGGGGGAATACAGCCCGCAAACATATTCAGTGAGTTCAGTAATCACCATAGCTCTCAACCTTGGCACAAAAAACCTGGTCGAAGCCAATAATGGGGGAATAAAGTCCAAAAAATAGGGTCAAATATCCACTGAGGACATCAGAATAAACCCTCACAAACACAGGGAGGACATGCAGACTCCACACAGAAGGCACCCCAGCCAAGAATCAAACCAGACAACCCGTAGCTGTCAGACAACACTGCTACAACTGCACTACTGGCTGTGTTAACAAAATACAGAAACAACAGATTTTATAAGGAACAGAACAAATATGAGACAAACGTTTGCAAATGTTTTACAAATGGTTGTGGGTAGGGGATTCAGGCTCTTGTCACTTGGGCCCAAGGTACAGGGTTCAAGCCTTATTCTCTACCCACCACCATGAAGCAACTGGGGCATTACACACACACACACACACACACACACACACACACACACACAATCTCTGTCCTCCATAAGCACCCTACCTGTCTCAGCTAAGTCTGCCGCAGCGATCACCTGTCTCAGCCCAGCTCCTCTGTAGTGATCCTGCAGCCCGATCGGTCCTCCATAATGGCCCGCGCATGCTGTTGGGACTCCCGCAAGATGTGAGGAGGCTGGAGCCTCCTGCTGTTGGTCCAGCCTGTGGGCGATGCAGTCCGGTGACCTTCCGGTTTGTGCGGTCATCACCGCACAGACCTCTGGGCTGGAAGGGCAGAGTTTCCTGCATTCCCTATCTGGACTGCCTAACAGAGCAGTCTGGAGCTCAGGAATGCCTGAGCATGGGTGCTTGGAGTTCTGGTGCCTAACACAGCAGTCAGGAACTAAGCATGCATGCGCGGAGTCTGAGAATTTTTTTTATTTTAATATGTTCTATGGTTGGGGGAATGGGGAATTTATTTTATCTATTTTACAGGTGGGGGACCCATTTTACAGGTGGGGGGCTGCAGTCCCGCAGTCCTATAGCATGAACCACCCCTGCCAAAAGGGGCATTGTACTCTTATGATGGGTCTAATGAGTGATGAGTAGAGGGGAACAATGACCTCTTTTTTTCTGGATGAGAAACCTTTTGTGATGAGGTGTGCCACGTAGAAGGATTTCCTAACTACTGTGGCGATGTGATTATCAAAGGAAAAACTACTGTCCACCTGTGTCCCAAGGTCTCATCACACTTTCGGTATTAAGTATACTACCGCCTATGTTGTAGTTCATGGGTACAGAGTTTTTACGAAAGGGGATGACAATGCACTTTTTGGCATTGAGCTTGAGGCCATGGCTTTGACACCAGGCATCTGTCTGAGTGAGGCCCTTTTGTAGGATGTCCACATCGTTAGGAGTTTCGATTATGGCTCCTAGTTTGCAGTCATCTGCGAACTTCGTTAGCCAAAGACCTTCTGTTTTAGCCTGTACTTCAGAGAAGTATATACCAAACAGGAGATGACTCAGGACTGAGCCCTGTGGTACTCCACTTGTTACTGGTCTGAAGTTGGATTTGGAGTCTGCTACTTTGACAGTGTGGTTTCTGTCAGTGAGCCAGTTGGCAACCCATCTTGTGACGTAGGGATTTATACCTAGTTTAGTGAGTTTATCTATAATTCCAGAGTGGGGGATGGTGTTGAAAGCCTTGGCAAGATCTAGATAGGCTGTGTGAACCACCTTACCCACGTCTACAGCTTTGGTGACTGCTTCAAAGAAGTCTATCACATTTAGGAGACATGATCTGCTTTTTACAAAGCTGAACTGGGTGTGGTCCAGAGTTTGGAGATTACCAATGTCTTTGTTTATAAGTTCCATGATGATATGTTCCATGGCCTTGCAGACCAGGCTCATCATGCTAATGGGGTGGTAGTTCCCGGGGTCTGTGGTGGCTCTCCCCTTGTGGAGTGGGGTAACCATCACTGTGCGCCATTCAGCGGGTACAAAACCTGAGGTGAGGCTATGATTGAACATGGTTTATATTTCTTTTTCATCTTAGGTTTATGTTGTACACTATTAACATTCACACTGGTAGATACTGCAAGCATGCTTTTCTCATTCGTAAACATATTTGTGTGCTTTTCTGTAAGCTCATGTATTTGACAAATCTCAATGGCTTTGATCAATGTTAAATCACTACCTCAAAGCAAAATCTTTCTTACTGCATCATTAACACCATACACAAGCCTGCCTTTATCAACTCATCTCGTAATTCAGCAAATCTGCTCATCTTAGTTTTATTTCTCAAGTCAGTAATGTATATTGCTATAGGTTCACCCGGATTTTGATTTCTTGTGTAACATACGTACCTTTCCATTGTAATATTCATTCAAGAGTTACATATTTTTCTAAATTTACTTTTTAAGCACTCAGGGTCTTCCTGCATTTCAGACTGTATCACAACAAGGACGATTGCCCTTCCCTGCATACACAGCAAGTGCCTACACAAATAAACATTCCCTCTCAGTGGCTTCTAAAACAGCTAAATTGAGAAGTATAAATGCTCCTGTACACATGCATCTTTATCAGAAAAAGCAGCCTGTATGAAAATATCATATTCTTGCTCTAACACACTACAATTCTCTACAATATTATCATGAAATACCAGTGGTCAAGGTCTGGAAAATTCCTCTGCCATAACAACAAAATTTGTTTAAATATAAGCATAGACCAGGTACTGAATTAGAAAACAAAAGAAGCTCTCCACGGCTTAACGGCAACACTTTATTGTAGAATAAAAATAGTAAGCGCTTTCACGTTACGAGGAACGTTTCTTCAGACTTCAAAAAACACATATCCTGACTGCATTTAAATATACATCTATATACTTACTAACCAGCCACTAAAGACAGATCATTAAACAATCAAGTGAATTAATTTATCAATTAATTATGTCTTCATCAATTAGAAACATATACATCTAAGGGAAACTCTTTATAAAACCTTATATAGCAAAACGTCCTACCTATATATTGTGTAATCAACTGTTTTAAAATTTTAACAAAAATTCTTGATACTATATAAATATATATATCGTGTGAATATTATAGATCATGAATAATAAAATAAATAATTGATAAATGATTCTATTTAATATAAAAATATACAAATATAAATGAATATATAAAAACACATTCTATAGATTTTATAGATGAAAGTGCTTATAATAAAATATCTATCTTTATAATAAAATGGTACAAAACCACATTTGTAATAAAAACATATGTATACATTCATATTTATATCATAAATATATCACTTATATAAATAACAAACAAAAGTTGTATTTCTTTAATAAATGTAAAAGTTTCTAAAAAATATATACAAAATAAACATCTTATTTGAATACAGGTATTATATACATCTTCTAATATTTATAATCTTAAATTATAATAATAATAATAATAATATTCATGATTGTTATAACTATCATGTAATGGGAATAGACATATGAAAATATGTGTATATATATATATATATATATATATATATATATATATATATATATATATATATATATATGTATAGGAAAAAACTCTTGTAAACATCTACTGCTATCAAAAGTGCATGTACAATATAAATAAATAAATAATGTTCCATGAATAACAACCTAAGGATAGTTCAATGTTTATATGGTTTGGCTAATAAAAATGGCTTGAGTGAGATTTTCTCATTCAAGCCATGTCCTCTATTGGCTTGTAGTCTTATTATCCATTTTTTCTCTCTTTCTTCCATGTAATTTCTGATGTTACCCAGTCTCTCTGTTTTTAGAATCACTTCCAATGCCATGAATTTAAAACGGTCTAGATCCTACTGTAATAACATGTTTGGCCAAAGCATTAATTTCATTTTCTTTGTTTATGGCATAAACATGTTCTCGGACCCTTTCTCTTACGGTCCTATTTGTTTTTCCCACATAAAATGATGCACATAATTGGCATTGAGCTAAGTAGATCAAATCTCTAGATCTGCAGTTAGCATATTTATCAAATGTGAACTTTCTTCCATTGTCAGGATGGATAAACTCATTCCCATTAAGCATATAGCTACATTGATTACAATGTCTACATGCAAAAGTGCCCTTCCTTTGTGAATGTATTGACTCTTTTCTATTGTCTTCATAACAAAGTAGTCTTTTTAGAGACTTCATATTTTTATAGGTAACATTTGGTCTATCTCCTGTCAATTATCTAATTCTATAATCTACCATTAACATTCTCCAATTATTGTTTATAATTTCTTTAATTCTACTGTTTTTGTTTGTATATGGTATGACTAACCTACTTATTTTATTATCAGGTTTTTTCTTACTCATCATTTGTTCACTTCTGTTGTATCTAAATAAAAAAGGTTTCCCTTTATCCTTCCTGTATCCAATATTTTCTGAAATAATGGTGTTTACATCCTGTCTATCATAGCCTCTCTCTAAGAAACTATTCAATGTATTTTGTTGTTCATCATATCTGTTATCATCAGTCACTAGCCTAGATATCCTTAGGGATTGACTTTTCACTATATTGGGGTAGATGTGTCTCGGATGCATGCTGTTATGATGTAGTAAATTATTTCTCCAACAAGATTTTCTGTATAGATCTGTACCTATTTCTTTGCCCTCTTTTTTAATATGTACATCTAAAAACTCTATATGGTTAGATGAAAAAGTATGTTCAAATCTTAAAAATCCGTTGTGCCATTTATGTATAAAACAAAATCATTCAGTTGTTCCACTGTACCATTCCATACAAGGAAAACATCATCCACAAAAGGTTTATATAGTTTTATGCTCTCCTTGGATGGGGCATCTCTTAACACATATGTGCCCTCCCAGTATGCCATAACTAAGTTCGCATAGGATTTTGCACATGGTGTCCCCATTGCTACACCTTTCTTCTGTAGAAAATATTTGTTATCATATGTGAAGACATTATTCTCCAAAACTATCTCTAATAACATCATATATCTCATAATAAGATCTCTAGGGACATTCTTTTCTATTAATAAAAGCCTAACATATTCCATGCCTACCTGATTAGGTATACATGTAAAGAGAAGCTACATCCAAGGTTACTAAAATATCATCTTCCTTGTTTTCCATAGAATTAATATAATCCACATAGCTATATAGGAATTCTTCTGCATCTTTTATTACAGATCTAATTTCATTAACTACTGGTCTGAATTGTTTTTCTAGATAAATAGATAATGATTCCGTAGCCCATCCCTTTCCAGAGACTATCGGTCTCAAGGGGGGATTGGTCAGACTTTTGTGTATTTTGGGTAACCCCCTGAAACTGGGGATTACTGGTTCTTCAACCAAAAAATATACATACAAATCATTATCTATCACATTACAAAGAAGTAAATCATATAGCATCTCATGTGTACCTTTAATTATTTTATCTAATGACACATTGTTCAGAGCTTGGTATGTATCAGCTTCCCCTAGTAAACTACTCATTTTATCAACATACATCTATCTAATACTACCACAGAACCTCCTTTGTCTGCTTGTCTGACAACTATCTCCTTATTAATCTGTAACTTTTTTAGGGCTTCATTTTCACCAGGACTCAAATTATAAAATTCAGGTTTTTCATTCGCTTTCATGTAATATTCTAACAAGTCCCTTTCACGTGCTTTTTCAAATGCTTCTAATATTGAATTAGCTTGTGGTTCTTTCATCATTGTCAAACATTAATTTTAAACCCAAATTCCTTACAAACATCTTTATGTCAATTACAATATCAGTAACGTCAGCATATCTTGAAGGTATGAAAGATAAACCTTTATCTAATAACGCTTTCTCAGTTTCAGTCAATGCATACCTGGAAATGTTAATGGTTAGTCCTTCTGTATTGGACGTAAAACTTTTTTCTGGAATTCGTGTGTGTCCTCAGAGTTCTTCCGTTTCTTCACATTGTTTAATGGTGACCAAGCCCATCGTTCGACTTGCCTTATTGGAAACGGAAAAGAATGTCGATCTTCTACTTCAAGTAAAACATCTTCTGAAAAAGAAACACATCCATTGCTGGTAATTCTCTTTTCTTTTGCTCCCTCTTGTGTGTTTCGTTGGTCAACTTTCGCTCCCTCTCGTGCATCCCTTCGGTCAGTGTTCACTTCTCCCTTCTCCGAGTGCACCATCACAGATCCCTTCACTGTACTCGAGTTGCTGGCTTCTCCACAAGCCATTGTGCTTCCCATTGACGTCATCGCGACCAGGTACTAGTAATTATGCCCAAAAACACAACAATCTCTCTGAAATGGTTTTGTTTTAACACTTCAAACACTGTCAATGTTCCGGACACTTTTGGATATTGCAAATAGCTTTAGTTAGTGTGAAAAAGTAGTGCATTATAAAGAAGTTTGGTCGTTTTAGCTTTTTCTTAAAATATAAACACTTCAGAAATTATTTCAAACATTTCTGTAATTATTTCAGATACTTTTATCACAATGTTGCTATTTCAGACATTTCGTTTGTCACGGTAATTATTTCAAATGTTCTGAATCCTTCGCCACTTATTCGGCAACTGAACAATCATTTAAATGAGTTTAAGTACCTTTGAATAAGCGTTGACCTGTTTACAAGTTCACTACTGCATATTTCTCCACTTCTAATTTTGTGCCTCATGGTTTGTAAGCTGAAGCAGCTTCAGATCCCATTCTGACACCATGTCGCTTGTCTCATGTATTCAAAGAGATGCTAAAGCGTTGTAATGGGTTCAGGATATTTACTGTACATAAACACATCAGAAATTGTAACTGGAACATGTACTTAAGCTAACTGACTCATTTATTACTCCAAGCACACTTGCATGTGCACATCTCCATTCATGCCTACATTCACTCTGACTGACTTCACAAAATGTTACCGATCTTGCACATGCTCAGTAACTTATATGCACGTGCTATCCAGCTACAATGGCTGACTAGGTACAATAAAACTCAATGATCTACAAGTAATACAAGAGATCAGTACTACGTCTACAGAATTTTCTTCATTGCTTAAAGTACTATTTGAGTTGCTTAGTTCTGAACTTTACTTACAGTGGATATAAAAAGTGTACACACCCGTTAAAATGCCAGGTTTTTGGGATATAAAAAATGAGACCACAATAAATCATTTCAAAACTTTTCCCACCTTTAATGTGACCTATAACCTGTACAATTCAATTGAAAAACAAACAAATCTGTTAGAGGAAAAAAATAAAAAAACGTGCAATAAGCTGGTTGCATAAGTGTGCACACCTTTAAACTAATACTTTGTTAAAGCACCTTTTGATTTAATTACAACATTCAGTCTTCTTGGGAAGGAGTCTATCAGCATGGCACATCTTGACTTAGCAATATTTGCCCACTCTTCCTTGCAAAAGCACTCCAAATCTGTCAGATTGCGAGGGCATCTCTTGTGCACAGCCCTCTTTAGATCATTCCACATATTTTCTTTTGGATTTAGGTCTGGGTTCTGGATGGGCCATTTCAAAACTTTAATTTTCTTCTGGTGAAGCCATTCTTTTGCTGATATGGATGTATGCTTGGGGTCACTGTCATGTTGTAAGGTGAAATTCCTCTTCATCTTCAGCTTTCCAGCAGATGACTGAAGGTTTTGGGGCAAACGTGACTGGTATTTGGAACTGTTCATAATTCCCCTCCATCTTGATTAAAGCCCCAGGTCCAGCTGAAGAAAAGCAACCCCAAAGCATGATACTGCCATCATCATGCTTCACTGTGGGGATGGTGTTCTTTTGGTGATGCAAAGTGTTGTTTTTGTACCTTTTGGAATTGTGGCCAGAAAGTTCAATCTTGGTCTTATCAGACCATAACACATTTTCCCACATGCTTTTGGAAGACTATGTATTGTTTTGCAAATTTTAGCCAGACCTGGATGTTTTTCTGTGTAAGAAAAGGCTTCTGTCTTGCAACCCTATCCCATAGCCCAGACATATGGAGAATATGGGAGATTGTTGTCGCATGTAATACACAACCAGTACTTGCCAGAAATTCCTGCAGCTCCTTCAGTGTTGCTGTATGTCTCTTGGCAGCCTCCCTGATCAGTTTTTGTCTTGTCTTTTCATCAATTTTGGAGGTATGTCCAGTTTTTTGCTACATCACTGTTGTCCCGTATTTTCTCCACTTTTTGATGACCGTCTTTACTGTGTTCCATGGTATATCCAATGCTGTGGAAATTTTTTTGTACCCTTCTCCTGACTGATACCTTTCAACAATGAGATCCCTTGATGCTTTGTAAGATCTCTGCGAACCATGGCTTTTGCTATAGCAGGCAGCTGAGTAAATGTCAGGAAAATCCTACTAGGGCAGCTGAACTTTATTGGGGTTAATCAAAGTCTCCTTAATTGATGGCAGGTGTGTACCCAAGAAGACTGAATGCTGTAATTAAATCAAAAGGTGCTTCAATGTTAGTTTAAGAGTATGCACACTTATTCAACCAGCTTATTGCACATTTCCCCCTAACAGATTTGTTTGTTTTTTTCAATTGAATTGTACAGATTACTGCGGTGGTGGTGGTGCAGTAGCATTATTGCCTCAGTAAGATGCTGTCTGGTTCGATTCTCAGTTAGAGCGTCTTCTGCGTGGAGACATGCGTGAATAAGCGTACCTTCGTTGAAGCTTGTGCGTCAGAGCTGGCAACTCGGTACGTAAAAATCTACTGCCAATTATTAGCAGACCGGAGTTCCGCTGTGGCGACCCCGGGAAAAGCCGAAAGACACAACATAGGTCACATTAAAGGTGGGAAAAGTTTTGAAATGATTTATTGTGGTCTTATTTTTTATATCACAAAAACCTGGCATTTTAACAGGGGTGTGTAAACTTTTTATATCCACTGTATATTTATTTAAAGGACATATCTACTGGTTTGGTTGGCTAATTAATTCAATAATATACCTTTTCAACTATAAGCCATACATATATATATATATATATATATATATATATATATATATATATATATATATATATATAAAATGTGTGCATGTGTGTGCATCCATCAAATGCTGTTGATATATAACTGACTTGTACAGTGATACCACAAACAGTCCGCCATCTACAAAGTTTACAAGACAAAAAGGGAAGTGAAGTAGATTGCCAGCCCTTATTCCATACATACAAACGCACACGCAAACACAACACACACACACACACACACACACTTCACCCACACATATTTGTATGGGCCATGTGTCTTTGAGATATAGAAAGAAAATAGAGAATAAAATTAAAAAACACACATACACATGAAAGATATGCAAACCCCACAGTATTGTAATGACAACCTGGTTCAGAACTGAAATGGAGAATTTCTTTGTGTGAGGCAACAACTCTATGATCATGCTGTCTATCTATCTATCTATCTATCTATCTATCTATCTATCTATCTATCTATCTAATTGTTTCATAGCCTGCAGTCACTACATCTGACCCTGATATTGCAGGAGCTGTGTCACAAAGCACTACACCTACAAGTTTACTGAGGTTTTCATCAGTTTCATAGCCTGCGGTCAATACATCTGACCCCAATATTGCAAGAGCTCTGTTACAAAGCCTTACACCTACAAGTTTACTGAGATGTTTGTCATTGTTTCATAGACTGTGATCACAACACCTGACCCCGATATTGCAGGAGCTCTGTCACAAAGCCATACACCTACACGTTTACTGAGACTTTTGTCGCTGTTTCATAGCCTGAAGTCACTACACCTGACCCTGATATTGGAGGAGCTCTGTCACAAAGCTCTACACCTACAAGTTTATTGAGACTTTTGTGACTGTTTCATGTAAGCATATCTATCATGAAGAATCTTACTGTGTATTAACTTTAATCAGTTAAATACATGCCTGCTCTGTGAAATAGTAGGAGCCCTTACTAAGCTGGCCACTGTCTCCTTTTGCCTGACCAGTAGATTATACTGCATATGCCAGATATTCAGTCTCAGGAAATGACAGAAAACCTATTTTACCAGCATCTCTTTGTTAATTGATTTGTTCTGGCTATAAAGTGATTGCTCTCAGTTATAAATTAACCTGTAAATTGACCTGAGGATAGGGGGCCACCTACGCTCAGGCTCGCTCCCCTACCCCTATCACTCACCTCCTCTTACTCTAATAGTATACTTCCTACATACACATTTCACTTATGACTCTTTTCCAAAGCCTACCCCCAAATCAGCTTACTACTTCTATACATACACTTCACTTTCTTGTTTTCTACTTCCTTATGTCTTAATTTTTAGCCCCATTCCCAAATATCTTTCTCCCTCCCATACTGCTTTGCACTATATCCATTTATAATCATGCCCTCCTTAATAGCATCTATCTATTCCACATTGTATCCTTTTCTTTTCCCAAATAAACCATAATTTATTTTATTTTGACTACATTATTATGCTCTAGTCTTTAATACTCCTCTATTCCTTACATTTCAGAGAAAATACTAGGATAACCTACCACTCTTCTTTTATAAACTTATACTTCCTTTAGCTCCGTCTCCTGCAAACTCCCTCCAGCTCCGTCTCCTGCAAACTCCCTCCAACTCACTTTAATCAGTCTACTACAAAACATCCTTCCCCACACCTATGGAACACCCTTCCTTTAACTATCTGCTACTAACCTGCACTCTTTCAAAACCTCTATAAAAAAAATACCTCAACAAAGTTTGGATTTGCATTTGTAAGAACCCAGGCTGAGGTACTCATACCTTTGTATACCTCTGTTCTCTCTATCTCCACTACTAAATTACTCTACCCTCCCTTCCTTCACCCATATTACTCTAACCATACTCTCCTTTTTCTACACTACTACCCCACAGTATTTTCATTTCACTACTACCCCACAGTATTTTCATTTCTACTCTACCAGCTATAACTGCTTCACTTTCAACTGCCCTACTTCCCCTTTTACTTCCATTTAAGCTCTCTCACTCTGCACCAATCATACTGCTTTTCTCATGGCTTCACTCTGCACCAATCATACTGTTTTTCTCATGTCTTCACTCTGCACCAATCATACTGTTTTTCTCATGGCTTCACTCTGCACCAATCATACTGTTTTTCTCATGCCTCTCATTTTTTTTCCTTCTTCTCCTTTCTACCGTAACAACTCTTCCAGCAACACTACTGGAGACTTTGTTATATGGATAGTAAGATACAATTAAAATGTTTTTAGTCCATTTAATCTTATACACAGGTCCAGCATATTTTTATCAACCAGAGGAGAAGCTTCGAATAGCAGCTGAAAAAGAGCTGAAGGATTTTATCTGGGAGTGGATAATGGAAAGGTCAAGTAGGATAAGCGGACTCAACAGAACAAAGAGAAGAACCGTCAGAAAAAGAGCAGGAACTAGGCAAAGGTCCTCTAGAAGTAAAACAATATTTTTCAAAAGACCAAAGAGGACCAACCACAGCTTAAACTATAACAGCTTTAAAAAAACAAAAAAGGAGAGTAAGCGCTTTCACGATTTCCCAGTCACGTCTTCAGACTCTAATAATATATGAGCACTCCCACAAGCATACCTCAAGGATCCATCCTTGGACATTGCTGTTCATGTCTTCATCAATAACTTGCATACATCCTCCTATGAAGGCACTCTAATCCAATATGCAGATGACTCCACTATCCATCTGTGTATCAGACTCATTAACTTACCTACAACTCATACACAACAAGCTTTCTCTTCCACAGAAACATGGCTCTGCTGAACTTCTACTGAACCCCCAAACAAAACAAAAAAGCTGCTTCTCTTCATCCAAATCCCCATAGCTCCAACAAAACATACTTCAAGATCTTTTCAAACAACAATACTGAAACTGAATTAATTCAGCATGCCAATCTACTTTGTGTAACAGTTGATGATAATCTCAGGTTTGACCTAAATATACAAAGCAGTATCAAAAAAACACGAGAAGCTAGGCATGCTATACAGGAATAAAAAGTTCCTCAAAGCAGCTACCAAAATTACTCTGGCTAAAACCTTCCTCTTGCCCTCACTGTTATATGGGGTCCCAATTCAAACTAACTTACAGACCCCCCTAAGAAAAAAACTAGAAAGCTGCTATAACAAAATTGTCAAATTTGCCATAAACGCCATGCCCTAATTCATCACTGTAAGGCCTACATTCTCTAAGATGGCTTGAAATTCCCCATCAGCTCCAGTACGTACAACTTACTAAGGTATACAAAATCATCCACAACCCAGTTTGTCCTACTCTTAGCCCATTAATCAACTTTTATATCCCAAATAAGCATCTCAGATCTGAAGACAAACATCTTCTCAAAGTTATAAACCTAAGAAAACCCCAGGCTTAAGCCTTTACTCCTGCGCTGTGACAAAACTATGGAACACCCTTTCTTTAACTATCAAAACTGCTAAAAACCTGCACTCTTTCAAAACCTCTATAAAAAAACTACTTCAACAAAGTTTGGATTTGCACTTGTAAGAACCCAGGCTGAGGTACTCCTATACCATTTTATACCGCTATTCTCTCTCATCTCCACTACTAAATTACCCCTTAAACATACTCGTGTGTGAGGTTTTTCCACATCTATTCCTACTATTCCCTCTATCACATCCTATCTTTCTCTACTCATACTGTCCTACAGCTTCGCCAATATTTCATGACCTCTAGAACATTAATAATCGTTATGATAATCATCTATTATGTAAATAATGCTGCATCTTCCTATTGTCAGGCTTTCCATATAATTTATGCTTGAACACTATTGACTTTATTATGTCTGTTGAGTTTTTATTCTGACAAATTAATGTCTAGTTTCTCAAATTTTGTGCTTGAATGTTATGACTTTATGTGTGTCTACTTTTTCATTCAGTTAACCATATATATCTGGAGCTTTTCTCCCTAGGCCTCTGCTGAAAATGGGCACCTTATGACCCAGTTGGACTTTCCTGGTAAACAAATGCCAAATAAATATATAAAAAAAAAAAAAAATATATATATATATATATATATATATATATATATATATATATATATATATCATTCAGTCGTGTTTCTAGCAAATCTAATAGGGGTGTTCAAATAACCAAATATAGTCGAAAATAGTACTGACAGTGTATCTGCCCTTTGTGTGCATGTGTGTGCCTTCTGTGGAAGGTTGGGTGCCGTGCTGGCAACTCGACACCGTAAAACTCCACTGCCAGTCATGAGCAGACAGATGATCCGCTGTGGCGACCCCTAACTGGGAAAAGCCGAAAGAAGAAGAATAAGAGGAAGTGTATCTGCCCTTTTTCCCCCACTGTAGTGCAATCTTGGAGTGAGAATATTAAAGCAGGAGGGGTGTGGGGAGCACAGCCCCCCAAAATGGGGTGTGTGTGTGGGGGGGGGCGCAGCCCCCCACCCAGTACAGTTTACCATTGTTTAGTATTGCTGTCTATTTAGCAGTCCCTATTAAAAGGGTTAGTAAGTAGTTTATAACCTGAGTAGGTGGGGGGGGCTACGACCCCCCCACTTTAATATTCTCACTCCGAGATCACACTACAGTGGGTGAAAAGGGCAGATACACTCAGTACTATTTTTGGTGAAATGGCTTTTCGGTGAATTGGACCCTATGTCAGAAATTTTCAGCAAAATGTCAGACCTATATATATATATATATATAGGGTTAAACACATTAGATTTATTCTACTTTAGTCAAATTTCACTTTGCAGCATTACATGGAAAAGTGCTCTGTTGAATGTGACAAAGTGTTTCAATAACTGCAGTCAAATATGTTACATGTTTATATACACACACACACACACACACACACACACACACACACACACACACACACACACACACACACACACACACAAATAGGTCTACTTCAGGTAGTGGAACAACCACAATCTTAAAGTTCCAAACCCCAAGAAGACATTACGGACCAGCTGAACATTGATCAGGAGAACTCCATGGGATGTCCGTTATTTGAGGTAGCTGAACAGGAGGGTTAGGGTGATCTTGGAGTTGGTATATACAATTTGCAGGGGGTGTGGGGGATGTAAGGGGCTTTGCAAAAACAATGTTTCTTCATTGTCCTTGATGTTACACATTTTGATGTTAGACTTGATGTTGTGGCTTTTTATATATATATATATATATATATATATATATATATATATATATATATATATATATATATATATATATATATATATATATATATATATATACACACACACACACACACACACACACACACACACACACACAAGGTTTTTTATTCATTTACACACACAAACACAGGTGCAGCCCCCTGTTCCACTTTAGTTTTGTGTGCTAACCCTAACCATGCACTTTACCTTAAAAAACCCTTCTGTAACTCTACAGCTACAAATGAAAGCTCAGACACTCAAAACTTACCCCAAGACACTAAAGCTATATCCTTATGTAACACTAACTCTAAAGATTACCTACACACACACACACACACACACACACACACACACACACACACACACACACACACACACACACACACACACACACACACACACACACGTGCTCGCGCAAGAAGACACACACAATCTCTGTCTATCCCTTATCTAACTTTTACATTCATCCAAACACACACGCACACATTCACACATGCAGCTCTATCCTCTTAGCTAACCCTTACTGTAAACCACACTCTCAGAAATACAGTAGATCTATCCCCTAACCTAACCCTTACTGTAAACCACATACACTCACACATATACTAGATCTATCACATTTCCTAACCCTTACTGTAAACCACACACACACACATACACTACCTCTATCTCTAACTATTCCTAACTGTACACCACACACACTCACACATACACTAGCTCTATCCCCTTACCTAACCCTTACTGTAAACCACAAATACATTAGATCTGCTGATGCTGCTTTGTGATGTAAACATTATATAAATAATACAGCTTCTTTAGAAGCAGTCAGATATTACAAATGTATTAGCTACGGGATACATTCTGTCACTTTGGGTTAATAGGTCATTATTAGGCTAATTATGTGATTTATTCTTATACAAAAGGAGGACTTTGCTAATATTTTGTCAGATTTGCTACAGTATCCTGAGTGAAGCTGATTGTCATGTGCGCCAAAAGACGTGTGTTCAACTGCAGACTGTCACTGTGTCCCAATCAGAGGTGGGTTAGATAGGGATTCTCAGGTCAGAAAGCTCCCTCCAGTTGCCTAGAATGTATTGCTCAAAAAAAATGTATAATAGTGGACATATAGAAGAATGCTCTGGTGAAAAACAATCTTAGATGGACCGGACATTTATTATACAGTTTGATTTTTATTTCAAATGGTGGCTAAGACTGTTCAGTGACCTACATTTCTGTTGGTAGGAAATATATATATATGTATGGATATATAAATATAAATACACACATATTAGAAATTTGAGTAGAGCAACATGCAAACTTAATACTTATATAGTTATATTTTCAGTTACTTCTAAGTCCAGTGTCTCAAAACAGTGAAAATACCAGCAAAAGCAATGGAGTATGACAGGTTTGCAAACTGATGCTCTTTTAAAATGCAAGATTGCAGTACAGCATGGGTTAGGAATTTGTCCTTTCACCATTGTAGTGTGATCTTGGAGTTGGTATATAAAATTAGCAGGGGATATGGAGGGAGTGAGGAGGCTTGCCCCATACAAAAAATTAATTTAAAAAGTTTTTTTCAATGTTTTTTTTTCATGTATTTGATTACTTCAGCTTCAAATGAATTTGTTAGAGGAGTACCTTGTACTCAATATTTTGGGTTTCATGGAGTCAGTGTACACTCATTTGTAAGTATAGTGGCAATTGTTAAATTGATGAAACATTGATGTCACCAACGACAGCATGCTAATGTTGACAAACAAATGTTGACATGCTTCTGCACATACTCCAAGCGTTATTCCTTGGACCATGCATGTCTTAAAACTGTGCTTTTGAAGGGCACTAGTTTATTGTATAAACTTGGAAGGTTTCGCGCGATTTATCTATCACACTTTTTGATGTTACTGATATTAATTTTCAGTGTTAGCTTCCTCGAATGAGTATTATATCCTTTAGAAGTGCATTCTAAGCATACACTTTCAATTAAAACCATATCAAATATAGCCTATTATACCAGGCAGTAGTCACCCATAAGTAACCCATGAAAAACAAAATCTAATGACAGTTCCTAAATCCTTTCTGAATACTTTACATTTTCCATCCCAGCAAATTTTTTAATTTTTAATTTTATTTATTTAACAACTGTTGACTTGGAAAGTCCAACTATGTTCCACAGAGCTTATTTTCAGCGGAGGCCCGGGGAGAAATGCTCCAGACGCATGTCTTTAGAATGTGAGAGGAAACCGGAGTACCCAGAGGAAACCCACGCAAACACAGAGAGAACATGCAAACTCCGCACAGAAGGCACCCCAGCCGAGAATCGAACCTGAGATCCTCTTGCTGTGAGGCAACAATGTTAACTGCTGCACCACTGTGCCGCCCAGAAACATTTGTTTTGTTTTTTAAGCAAGGAATCACTTGCCATTTTAATTGTTTCAACAGGACGGCTCAAAGGCTACAAACTGCAGTGTTGTATTCAGTAAGGGGTTGGTTCAGTGAAG
Source organism: Protopterus annectens (assembly GCF_019279795.1). Taxonomy (NCBI): domain Eukaryota; kingdom Metazoa; phylum Chordata; order Ceratodontiformes; family Protopteridae; genus Protopterus; species Protopterus annectens. Next base: position 758,033,172 of record NC_056745.1, read on the forward strand.
TATAAAGTAGTACACAGATTGGCCTAGGAGGACTTTTTATACACTTTGGAAGTGATTGGGCTCCAAGAATATACTCATTTCACTTTGACTGATTTATGCTTGAGTTGTCTACCATTGTCCTTACCTGTTTAATGATGGTGTCATTTTTATGATGTTGTCATTTAGAATGTAATCATAATTATATCCTTTTTTCCAAATCTGATGATGCTACTTTTACTGACACTAATGGAATGATCATTAATAATTTACAATATGTGTATGTATGTATATATACATATATATATATATATATATATATCTATATATCTATCTATATCTATATATATATATATATCTATATATATATATATATATATATCTATCTATATCTATCTATATCTATATATATATATATATATATATATATATATATATATATAGCAACCATTTTGAAAAACTTTGATATCTTTTACTGAAACAATTAGTGTGTGATCATCAGCACATTTGGTATTCTATCCCACTTCTCACCTTCATGTCTTGGAAAAATAATATATATATATAAAAAAAAAGAGCGAGGACAAAACCCTGTGAGATACCATTGATAACCACAATTGGAACAGAGATGCAACCACCCATTCTAACTTGATTTAATATCTGGCAGTGTTTATCCACTGTATTTTTTATAGGTTGACTTTTATTGTTTTTAATTTGTCACTTAATCTCTAAATACCAAAAGTTTATAAAATAAAATGCTAGAATTTCATGTGTGCGAGGGCCTATACAAATCAGACATTACTGCTTTAACATTAACCTGGTTTACACCTTTCATGATTAAAAGTATAATCTATCTAACTGGATATACCCTAAAAGGATATGACAGAATAATAAAAGGAGCTGATGAAGTATCCTTGTCTATATCCTGATAGCAAGGAAAAAAAATCAATCAAAGAAAAGAAGAATAAAAGGCATATAAAAGACATAACGGGAGTTAAGAAGCAGTTAAAATTGAACAATATACATCTGCAAAGAGAAAATGTTTCATTTTATGAAACATTCTGGACTGTATAAGTAATACAGTGAAGTCTGTGTCACTTATCATAGGAGAACTTAACACCCATAAAAAGGCAGAATATAAATATGCAGTAAACCAGCTAGACTGTACATGACCTGCAGCAGTTTATGTTTCTTCCAGTAACAGAATTTCATGTGTGGAAAACCAGTAACATGGTTTATAACATTCATGGTTAAGGCACGGTCATACACTCTACTAATAAAAACATATCATCTTTGAGCTTTATCAACTCCACCAGTGTCAAAAAACTACAGACAGTTCCCCACACTGGATAAAAGCAAACCTCACACCATAGGAAGTCAAACTCACCCTACCATAGCAGTCACTCATATTCCACCACCCTGTAAACATGTTAAACATATCATACTCAATGTTTTCCCTAAAAGTAGCCCCAAAAATACTTTGTGAACTCAATGTCATTGTATCAATCCAACTCAAAACGTTCTTCCTACAAGCCAACCTAAAACAGCTAGCAAAAACAAAAAAAAACTAGACACAATCATCTAACAGAAAACCTCACTACTCTTGATATCATAATTACAAATAAAAGTGACAGCCATACTAAATATAATAAACATCTTCACCTCTCCTACCTCACTCTAAAAAGACAAACCAGAACCTCAACTAAACCAGCAAAATGAATTTACTTAAACTGCTGCTGCCAGTAACCTTAAACATTTCTGGAATTAAATTACTCAGGAAAACACACAAAATCTGCACTCCTATTTCACTAGCAGGGAGGAATCATTCCAACCAGGGTGGGGACTATAAAGATTTTATTATATGTAGTATACAAGACATCTCTAGTTCCTTTCAATCTAAACCTACAACCAGGAAAAAATGATCAGAACAATATGCAAGCCAATTTACACACACTAATTGAATATGCAGTCACAATCCATTTAAGTGAGATTTCAGTTAAAAAAAAAAAAAAAAAAAAAAAAAAAAAACTTTCTTAAAAATCTGAAACAGTCTTCCACCAAATTATTCTTAACCCATCCCACCTTCCTACAAAGAGCAGCAGACAAAGTTAGAAAACCTCTTCCTCACTGCGTTGAGGGTTGATGTAATGGTTAAGGTATTTATCTCACAGACAAAGGGTTCAAGGTTTGAGTCTCACTAAGGGAAATTGTCTACACATAAAATTGCCTGCAATGGCAGCAAGCCTTGTAATTAGCTATGAACTTCTGAACCTATTTATTAAGAGGGGGAGTTGATATAATGGCTAAGGTCTTAACCTCCTAGATCCTGAATATTGGGTAGACTTGTAATAGTCTGCAGCTTGATAGCCTAGTATTTATCTATGACTATGAACCTATCATCATTCTTCCCTTACAAAACACTTCAGCATATTTTTGCTGTCTGTTTTCTGTCTTTACTTTCATCTGGACAGCTGTCCCAGTACCCCATGTCCGTCACTGGGTCTACAGGCCAGTAAAACCTATCCCCAGATTAATAATGAAATCAAAGGGCGAAAAGGTCACAAAGACAAACCATTCAGTAAAAACTTCAAGAAAACTCCAGCTAAGCTAGAGTTTTCACTGTGAGATACCTTAAACCTGATGTAATAGAGGTCTATGGGACATATATAAATGACCCTTATAGCACCTTTTTAGCATTTGCCCAGCTAACATCCTTTACTCCTTATGGCATCCTTCATATTCTGACATATGCTTGGCTAGTGCATTTGAAGAAACATTTCTGCACATTTCAGATCGATGCTCGATAATACGATCCTTCAATTTTCAATTACATTTACCAACATAAAATTCTGTACATTTAGTGCAAGTTGCAAGATAAATAATATTCATAGTATTACATGTTGCAAAACAGTTAAAAATATATTGTTTCATGGATTTAGGATGTACAAAAATATTATTACCAGTAAAAATACGTTTACAATAACTACAGTTTTAAGACAGAAAAGTACCTTGTTTATTTGTTGCTACTCTTTCCTTCCCCTTTACTCGACTCATTTCTTTATAACAGAGTATTTGTTTTAAGTTTCTGCAATTCCTATATGCAAAGCTCAGCTTGCTGTCAATCACTTGTTCTAACTCTGGCATCACTTTCAAAACATCCCAGTTCCACAATATAATTCTCCTAACTTCTTTAGTTCTAATGCTGTATGTAGTAACACATTTTATGGTATTCTTCCACTCTATTCAATTAACAGAATTTTCAATCATGGTTTTTCTATCACCAAAGAATGGTTTACTTGTCCCCTCCATATCCGACATTACTTTGTGCATAACCACATTCAATAGGTTATCATCATAAAGAAGAATCGTGAAGAGATTGTGTGGTGTATTAAGCTTCTCAACTCCTTTTTGACTCCTTTTTGAATTTATTATCATCATAACCCCTCGTTTTAAACTCTTGCACGGATTTATACATCTGTACATCTCTCTTCTTGTGTGTTGTCTGCTTACTCTTAGTAGCTGACTTTTAATTACAGCCAAGCATATATTGGAATACAACTCTAGTCAAGATTTTAAATTTAGGGTTATGGATATTGTTACTAAGAACATCAGAGGAGGTAACATAAATAATGTACTGGAGATTAAGGAATACAATTGGACTGTAAAGTTATAGGCATGAAAACCAGGGATTAGTACAGCTATTAGTATTAAACCTATTTTAAGAAACAAGTGCAATATAAATGATTTTGCATGTTATATCACTATTTTAATTTAAGTCCAATGCTTTTATTTGATTGTATAAGTACAGTGAATATTTTTTTTATATTTCTGGCATTTATGTATGAATGTAAGTAACAATTTGTTTTTAAACAGGATGTAATGAATTTTAATTGATAAATTGTTAATAGAGTGTGATTGGGGGGGGCTGTGTCACATGAACTTTTTGAAAGCATTTTAAATATGAACCACTGGTTTATTTGTTAGTTTTGCACTGAAGAAGGGCTATGCCCAAAAGCTTTGCACATTAAAGTTTGACTTTTTGGTGTTTCTTAAGCCTAAGTTTTTTGTTTTGATTTACTTTCTATAATTTTACTTGTGGCCAAGTTAACCGCAACATTGATCCATTTGTTTTGTTGAATTTATGATGTTCCACAGCAGTGAACTTAATCACTTTTTGCCTCTTATTATTCATATTTTAATATTTATGCTCATATTTTCATAACTGATAGACCTACACGCTGTTGAAAATGCTATGGTGGGAGACGGGAAAATTCATGGTCTATGGTGGGAGACAGGAAAATTCATTGTCAAAGTTAATTTATATTACAATATACTGGAGATGTATCCAGGTGTCAGTCCTGTCACCACAAACATGATAAAAGGAATGGATTAACTGTCATGCCAACAGAGGCTGTGAATGATGAATACGGAAGAAGAGAGAGAGGTTGGACTTTATACAGACCCACAGAATATTCAGAGGATGGGCAAAATGATTGCAGTTTACAAGGTTTTTCATCATGAAGAAGTCCGTAATTACTAGCAGGCAAAATTGCTAAACAATTTGTTTTCCATGCCCACATTTTTGGTGCTTTTTGTTGTTTTATTGGATTTTGTGCATGTCCTGGGACTCCATCTTTTGTGTTACAGTTTAGGAGGTTAGACAAAGACTGGAAACAAATTTAGAATGGATGGCAAAATACTGTTTCAAAGATATGGTGTAATAAAAATGGAAGGGGTTACTGAAAAAGGTTGTGGAACATAGAACAGCATAAAGCCTGGAATTATCATAGGATCGAGGGAATATCAGAATAAATTATATGCATATGTGTAGATGCATATGTGTGTGCAGGAACTGTAAAGACCAATTGCTTTCTCTTAGCATAACAGTATCTTCATGTGTAATACGCATGTTGAAAGCCTTCTGTGGTATCACACATAAGGTGGAAGGTAAAAAGTTTTATTCACTAACCATTTCAAAATCATGGTTACATTTTTCTGCAATCTTGGCTTGAGCATAGTTCTAAAATAAGTGTTTAATGTTGCCATTAGTTACAGATTATGTGTTTAAAAGATAAACTGTAAAATCAGAGCAGTCATGGAGCAATGTGTATCAGTTGCATAGTTCTAACATAAGTGTTTAATGCTGCCATTAGTTACAGATGATGTGTTTGAAAGATCATCTCTGTCTAATAAAATCAGAGACATCACAGAGGCAATGTTTATCAGTTGCCTGGATGCATACCTCACAGCCTCCTAATAATTCTGAGCAAAGGCCAAAATTTGGTTAACAAATTTTAAACATTACTCTTATCAACTCTGACAGTTGCTAGAATAACTGGTTTTGCATTAAAATGTATTTTTAAGTGTTTTCTCTTATGTTTGCCTAGGTGAATGTCTGGATTACTGCCCTTGGTTAAATTTAATAACAAGTTTCTTGTTTGAGCAGGTGTGCTATAAAAATAAGAGAACACTGTGAATGTAATGAAAAGTTTTCCTTTAACAGATACATTTTACTGTGAGAAGCTGGCAGCTGGAGGCAGATGTACATTCTGTTCTTATGTTTCCATGGAGACAAGCTGATCACAGGTCCAGCCAATAAATCTTGAGAGCTCTGGACATTGTTTTTGAGAGAAATATAACATCAAACTGTACAAAGGCAAGCAGCTTAGTAAAAATAAAGTTTGAAATCATTGGAATTGAATAAGAGATAGAAGTTTTCCTGGTAACAAAATATCTCAATACATTTACTAGAACAGTTTTTATTTAAAGATAGGCAGTGCGCTCTTTTCTTCAGGCTAAAAGTTAAAGTTTTCTGAAAACACGCAAGTTGTTTTTTCACACATGGGAGAGGAATACAGATTAAGACAAAAGCAGACAGCAATTAAAGTATGCAGAAGTATAGATTGTCATGTGTACTGTAGCATGGCTAACCTTAATTTTAGGTTAAGTAATGCCTGTGGGTGCAGCTGTTGATTTGGGACAGTTGTTCCTATCAGGAGGGTTACACTTCATTATTTGAAGATGTACGCAGTTTTGTGTGTTTGTTTTAAGTACATAAGTTATGGGGGTGGTCTGGGTGTGTGTTCTTTTCTGTAAAATGTGACATAGGTTCAAATGGAGATGATAGGAAACAGTTATAGCAAGCATCAACCTGCCAAACATTAGTGGGTGGATGTAATACAAAAGCTGGAAATGGACATTTAAAAAAGCTGACAAATATAATAGGTGGGTATAATAACTTATAATGGCTATACTAATATTATTTTGGAATGTGATGAGCCTCAAAGTATAGTCAAAAAGGTAAGCATACATAATTATATTATGAAATACTGAGTGCAAATAGCAATGCTACTGGAGACACATTTGGAAATAAGAGAAGACATGAATTCAATAAAAAAAATAAAAAATAAATAAAAAAAATAAATAAATAAGAATATCAGGGACAAGGGAAAAGGGGAGTAATTGCTAGAGAAGCTCCAATAGTTATAAAACATGCAAAACAATATAATAATGATAGAGTTATGCTAGTAAGGGGCTAATGGCATAGGAGGAGGATTACTCTGGCATGTTTTTCTATTCTACCTAAAACTGCTATTATGGAGCTTAAGCAAATTTGGGGAGAAATAATCAATTTTTAGCAGGGAATGTTACTTATAGATGGGGACTGAAAACAGATTTGCAACACTGAAAATATCTGGGGACCTAGAAAGGAAAATAACAGAGGGTAGGATTTCTGAAGAAATTTATGAAAATATTTCATAAGGAAGATATAAATTTAGTAGTAGAAACTTGGAGAAAATGTTCATATTATTCCCCTTGGTACACAAACTGGGCTAGATTAGACAATAATTATATTTCACAGGAACATGTGCATTTAATTGAAAGCTTCAACACACATCCAATAACTATTCCAGATCATGTGCTAATAGCAATTAAGAGAAAAATGCAGGGTAATGAAGTAAAAATGAGACACAGGCACTTCAGCACCTATCTGTTAAAACGAGAGGAATTTCAGGAATGGGTAGTAGAAATTATTCGAGAATTATTAGGAAAGACAGAAATTCATTTAGAAGTTATAACTTCTGAGTGGGATAAAATGAAAGTGGAGTTTAAAAACAGGGTAGAAATGAAATAAAAGGAGATATGGTCAAGAAGTAACAAGAATTATTAAAGGGGTTGACAAAGGATAAAGTTTGCAGAATAAGGAGAATCTCACACAAGAAGAGTCACTCATACTCATAAGGAAGTATCTGGATAATCTGCATGAATTTAGAAAGATTGCTGTTAAGCAACTGTTTTTTAATAACAAATACTTAGGGAACAGAAAATAGAAAGGGTTGTTGTCAAACCTAGGGAGCCCGTAACAAGAAAAAATATTCAGAGATCCTGTACAGGTATTACAGATATTACAGAAATTTTATGAAAATTTGTATAAAACAGAAATGTGGAAATCAAGAAAGAATGGAAATATTTATGGAAGACTTATGTATGCCAACTTTAGAGGTACAGGAGGCTCAGCAATAACAGCTGACTCAGAAGGAGTAGATGAGATAAAAATGCTGACATACAATCAAATCTGCAGGAAATTCTCCAGGAATAGATGACATTCCTTTGGAAGCTAGGAGGGAAGAAAGTGATGAAGATCTGGGAGGTTTTTTTTTAACAGTACTTCAAATGGAGAGGAAGCACTAACATCCAGGAAGAAAGCTATGGTTACTGTAGCACCTACAAATGGTGAAGACCAGTCACACCCAGCTTCATATAGGCCCATATCAATTTTAAAACCATGATTATAAAGTGTTTATGAATAAAATAGCTAAAAGACTGGCAAAGGTGTTGCTAAAATTAACAGATATGGACATAAACACTTTATAATCAATGTGTTTTTGTGCACAGAAGGGAAACATTTGACAACATTAATAGAACAGTGATGATTTAAAGGTAAGCAGAATGTAAGAAAATACTGCTGCTGTTGGTAGATTCAGATGCAGAGCAAGAATTTAACAGAGTAAGCAATGGAAGAATTTGCATTCCCTGACACAATAACAAGGTAACTGGAAGGTTATACGAGGGATTGGAGGAAACAATTAAGTGGGAGGGATCCTCTCTAATAAGATGCATCTAAACATAGGAACCAGGCAGGGGTGCCCTCTTTCCCCTTTGTTATTTGCATTATATTTAGAGCCATTGGTAAAGACAGAAATTCAAGGACATTACTGGCATGGTAATCAAGAAAAGTTGGCTTTATTTGCAGATGGTATTACTTCATATCGGACAAAACCAGAAAATGGCATTTCAGCATTTCAAGTCTTTTCAGGATAGAAAATTAGACAAAACAAATGCTATAAACTATGTACCACACAAACTGGTTCAGCAAGACTAATTTTTATGGGGACATGATAAAATGAAGTATTTAATAGTCTGGATTTAAAATGTTTCTGTTATGGCAAAGGATATATAGTAAGAGACGAAACAAAAGATAATACAAAAACTGACAAATTGGAAGCTCTTGGTTTTGGATACAGATAGCAAGATACAAGCAGTGAATATGTTTAGTCCCTTTAGTTTTATATACAGGCCAGGCATATTTTTATCAAGCAAAGGAGAAGTTGTGAACAGTAATTAATAAACAGTTAAAGGATTTTATCTGGGAGGAGAAAAAGGCAAGAGTCAAATGGGATAAGTTGATCCTTCCAATAAAACAAGGTGGCTTAGGATTACCTGATTTGCAGAGATATTTTAGAGCTCATGTACATAATACAAGTAGATAGCTATAAGTCAATGTGTAAAGGGATGATGATGTGGCAGGTGTGTGTGTGGGGGGGGTGGATTCAAGAAATAAGGACAGAGTGAGATTTTGGATGCAGATCCTTAATAAAAAAGCAATAGCTAATCTAAAAACTAAGCCAAAATGATAAGGGAGAAAGCAGATTTTGATGATATGGCTGACTGCAACTAGGGGTACAGCGAATAAGCAAAAGGGGCTGGAATTTACTGTAGAAAGCATGCAAAGGAATCAAGATATTTGAAACAAATAACTAGAGAGGAAAGGTAACAGAATGGGAAGAGGCCAAGATTACATTTGGATCGCACCCCAGAGACTACCTTCCCTATCAGGGACTGATAGTGTAGGCAAAGAGAAAGAGATAGGGGAATCCTAAGCGAAAGACCTGCTCTAATGGAGTTTTTAGTTGAATCTAGAACAGGAGCTACATTTAAAAAAGTAATAATTAGTAAGTTATATAACATATTGCACAAATACTGTAGGCATCAACCAAAGGAGATTAGAAGAGTTTAGAAAAAGAGATTGGGTAAGCAATTCACAAGGAAACAGTGGGGGGACATATGTATAGCACTCAAACATGCAACAGAGTCTAGAAGATTTAGGAATTTTGCTTGGAAGTACTTGCATAGTTATTTTTATACCCCATGCAGACTCCAAAAAATTTTTCCTCAGGTAAATGTCACATGTTGGAGGTATGATGGGGAAGAAAGTACAGTTGTGTACCTACCATAAATGTAGATGTTCGAGTGCTAATACAGCTGCAGTCATAACAGATGGGTTATCCTGCCATCAGGCGGGTCCTTGGTCGGCCGAATTCCAAAGTCTAGGTCCGGCGTCGTATATCGTCACTTCTTCCCTGACGTCAGTGCGGCAGGGGTATAAAAGAACCAGCCGACACCATTTTCTTCAGTTTTTCTTGCCCCAGATGTCAGGTGCCCCCAGAAGGAAGGCAAAACATAAATTTATGTAATAATACAATGCAATATAATCAAAAAACAGTAGTTGCAAGCAAATACACCATAAAAGAATACCCCAATCAGGTTGTATGAGGAGGTGTTAGCCATTAGGCCTGTCCCAAGAGGGGAAGGAGGAAGGGAAACCTGGACTGCAGCTGTATTAGCACTCGAACATCTACATTTATGGTAGGTACAAAACTGTACTATGTTCATCGTGCATACAGTTGCAGTCATAACAGATGGGTAGAATCCCAAAGCTAAATAAGGGGTGGCAGGCACTAAGTGGAACTAGGAGGAGCAAGGATGCCCTGCAAGACTGCAGTGGCAAAGCCCACTCTAGATTTGGAGTATAATGGTAGGTGATAGTGCTTGGAGAAAGTATGTACAGAACTCCAAGTGGCTGCTTCCAAAATATCTTTGGTAGGAACCCCCCTGAGGAAAGCTGCAGAGGTAGCTGTGGCCCTTATGGAGTGAGATCTGATGCCTGTAGGTACAGTTTTACCATGAAGAGAGTAACAAAAGCGTATGCAGTGGGCTATCCATTTTGAGATTGTCTGTTTAGAAATAGGCTTCCCTTGAGCACCTGTAGCATAGGACACAAAGAGTTGCTCTGATTTTCTGAATGGCTTTGTTCTGTCCAAATAATAATGAAGCTGTCTGTGAATGTCCAAGGAATGTAGTAGTCTCTCCCCTTTGTTTTGTGGATTAGGGTAAAAGGTAGGTAAGTGGATAGCCTGATTCAAGGCTACCCTGGATACTACCTTTGGCATAAAGGAAGGTTTGGTTCGTAAGGAAACTCTGTCCTGATGGAAAATGATGAAAGGCTGCACAGCCATGAGGGCTTGTAGTTCCGAAACCCTGCGTGCTGATGTGATAGCCAGAAGGAAGGCTGTTTTCCATGACAAATATTGCAGTTCTGTTGAAGCAGCTGGCTCAAATGGAGGCAGGGTCAGTTTTTCTAGAATGAAATTGTGGTCCCAAGCAGGTACTGGTTGCTTCCTTGGGGGTTTTATATTCTTAGCCCCTCTGAGGAACTGTCTTAAGTGAGGGTGAGAGAATAAAGGAGGATCAATGTTGTATTGAGCAGAAATGGCTGAGGCATGAATTTTGATGGAGGAGAATGAAAGTCCACTGCTTAGCATCTCAGCTAGGTACTGTAATATTTGAGGTAAATTCAGTATTCCAGGATTCTGACCCTTTTTCTGATTCCAGGCACAAAACAGTTTCCATTTTGTGGAGTAGGCTTTTCTAGTAGAAGGCCTTCTGGCCTCCAAAATGACATCCTGCACCTCCTTGGAGAGTAGGGTCTGTTGTGAATTTAAGGAATCCTGCATGCGGCTAGATTGAGTGTTTTCAGCTGACTGTGAAGAGTTTTGAAGTTGTGCTGAGTCAATAGAAGAGGCATTAAAGGCAGGATCCATGGTGGGGAATGCGTTAGGCTCCTCAGGAGTGGGTACCAGTGTTGTCTTGGCCAGTCTGGAGCAATGAGAATCATCTTTGGTCTGTCTGCTCTGGCTTTTAATAGAACTTTGGGCAGCAGAGGAAGAGGTGGAAAGGCATAAACTGTCATTGTTGTCCAACTGAAAGAGAGTGCATCCACTTTCCAGGCCTGTGGATGAAAGGTCCTTGAGCAGAATTTTGTCAACTGGTAATTTCTGTGGGTAGCAAAGAGATCTATGTCTGGCCTTCCCCATGCTTGAATTATCTTTGTAAAAACTTGAGGATGCAACTTCCATTCGTGTGGATCTGTCATATTTCTGCTTAGGTTGTCTGCCAGCGTGTTTTCCTTGCCTGGCAGGAATTGTGCTTGAAGTTGGATTTGTAATTCCAGAGCCATGTTCCAGAGAGACATGGCTAGCCTGCACAGGGGATATGAATGGGTTCCTCCCTGTTTGTTTATGTACCACATCACTGTGGTGTTGTCTGTCCTTATCAATAGCTGGCCTGGATGCAGTAGGTCTTTGAAAGCCATAATAGCATTTATTACTGCTAGCATTTCCTTTTGATTGATGTGTAGGTGCTTTTCTTTTTGGGACCATTTGCCCTGAATGCACCGATCTGTCATGTGCGCCCCCCCAGGCATAGTCCAAGGCGTCTGTTGTGATGATTTGATTTGCTTGAGGCAAGCAGAATGGGAGACCTATGTTTCTTTGGCATGCTTGAGCCCACCACAGAAATTCCTTTTGGAGGCATGGAATCAGTGGTATAATTGTTTCCAAACTGTGGCTGTGTTGAGACCATAAGTTTTTAGGTACCATTGAAGTTTCCTCATATGCAGCTTTGCACATGGGATTAGCAGGATGCAAGATGCCATGAATCCCAGAGCCTGCAGGATTTTCCTTGCAGTCAGCCTGGTGAAGGTTGCCAGTTTTCTGAAGTATTGAGTTAGTTGCCCTTGTTTCTCTGGCGTGAGGTAGGCCATCTGGGTGTTTGTATTCAAGCTGGCACCCAGGAAAATTATTGTTTGAGAGGGTATTAGTCTTGATTTCTTTTTGTTGACTGTGTATCCCAGAGTTTTCAACAACTTTATTACAAATGCCAGGTGTTTCAGAAGTATGTGTTTGCTGTCCGCTTGGATCAGGCAGTCGTCCAAATATGGGTATATTTGTATCACTTGAAGTCTGCAGAAGGCAATTACTGATGCCAGGCATTTCGCGAACACTCTGGGTGCAGTAGATAAGCCAAAGGGCAATGCAGACAATTGGTAATGGGTTGAACCTGCAAGAAATCTGAGGTATCTTCTGCAATCTTGTCTGATAGGGACATGCAGGTATGCCTCCTTGAGGTCCAATGTTACCAGCAAAGACTCCTTGCCCAGCATGGGAAGACGCTGCTGTAATGTGAGCATCTTGAATTTTGGTACGAGTAAATATGTGTTTAGGATGGATAGGTTCAAAATAGGTCTCCAATCTTTGTCCTTCCTTGGTACCAGGAATAGTCTGGAATAAAAACCTTGACCCTGTTCTTGTGCAGGTACCTCTTGAATAGCTTTCATGTCCATGAGATCTGAAATTTGTTTTTGTACCTCTGCCCTTTGATTGTGTGGCAGGTTTGGCATGCCTCTCATTTTTGGAAGGGTGTGAAAGTGGAATCTGTAGCCTCTGTCTATAATGTTCAGGATCCATTTGTCTTTTGTGACAATATGCCATTTTTTCGAAAATAATGCCAGTTTTCCGCCTAAAGGTGCTGCCATTAGGAGCTTTGCTTGGCATGCAAAGGGGAAAGTCATTGGTTCTGCTTTCTGAATGGCTGTGAACTAGCCTCACCACCTCTTGGTGTAGGTGCTTGCCATTGTCTGCCTCTAAATGATCCTTGAGATTGCCCTCTACCCCTCGGGCGCCTGTAACTACCTCTTTGAGGTCTGTCCGTGGCTGGAAAGGACCAATTTTCTGAAGGCCAATTTCTACTGAAATGTGGAGGTTGTACCTGTAGGAAATCTTTCACTGTTTGCATTGATTTTGCCTTTTCCTCCATTTTCTTTAATACCTCCTCAGCTTTAACACCAAACAATACATCTTTTTGAAGAGGTGCATCTAGCAATTTAGCTTTGACATGATCTGGTAAGGTTTGCTCTTTGAGCCAAGCATGTCTACGTATGACTGATCCTGTAACAGTAGCTCTACATGAGGCCTCTAAAGCATCAAAACCACATTGCAAGGTATGTTTACCCACTTGTTCTGCACTATGCAACCAATCCTGCAACTCCTTCAAGTCTGGTTGTTCAGGTTGTGACATTTTGCTTTTCAACTGAGATAACAAAAACTGTTGATACTTTAACATATGGAACTGACAGTTTAATGCCCTCATGGTTAAAGTGGCAGAGGTGTATACCTTTTCCCCCACCTTTCTAAAGCTCTGGAATCTCTCTCTGAAGGTAATGGATTTTTGGCAGTGGAGGCCTTAATTCCCTTGGGACCCTGTGAAATAGTTTCTGGGTCAGCCGCATGGCTTTTATATAGGAATTGGTGTGAATCAGGAACCCGGTAATACCTGTCAGGCTTGACTGGAGCTGGAGGTAAAGAATCTGGGTTAAGGCTGGCCTCTGAATACACATCATCTAGTATGTCTAAGACAGGAGGGATAGTCAGAGGCCTGTGCTGAGGGAGCAAGAGGAAATCCCTGAGCCTTTTCTTGGAGTCTGAGTAATCTTGGCCTTCCCAGTGGAAGTGTTCCCTCAAGGTATGCAAGGTTTCCCCAAAAGAATAGTCCTCGGGGGGGGGGGGGCAGAGGGAATGGACTCCTCTGCATCAGAATCTTCAAAAGGGGAGTATGAATGTTCCTGGTCTTCAGAATGTTCTGAAGTAATGGAGGCCTGGTCCGAGGAAGGGTATTCTTCCACCACTCTGGGCCTTTTGTCCGAAGGGGGTTGAGAACCCCTGATAAGAGTAATAAAATCCTCAGCCATTTTGAGCATCTGTTTTTTAGGCATGGGGCCTTGAGAGGGGCCCTGTGGAGCTTGTATTTTAGTATTCATGGCTGATTTAGATTTAGTGAAAGCCTTAATGGAAAAAGAAGAAGGCCTGAAGACACCTTGAGAGGTGGCAGGCCTGTCTAAACTCTGAGTTTCCCCGCCAAGAGTGGTGTCGGTATCTGTAATCGGGGTGTGGGCCGAGGAGCCTGCGACCACGGGCACAGAAGACACCACTAAGGAAGTGTCATCGGTAGTCAGGGGCCACGTAGGCGTCTCGCTGAGAACCGGAGTACCTGTAGTCGGCTTTAGCGTGGTGTCGGTAGAAGTCATGGACCTCGTATGTCGGTCCTTATCTTTGCGTCTTTTACTCAAAACTGGAGTCTGAGTATCCGACGACATAATGTAATTAAACTTTTTGCCAAAATAGTGTTGGGCGAACTCCGCCCGACGCTTAATAGTGCGTCTGTTGAATGTAGCACAAAAATGACAGGCCGAGATGTCGTGGTCTGGGCCTAAGCAAGGAATGCAGAGGGAATGGAAATCCTTATGCGGTATTTGCTTCCCACATGAAATGCAATTATTAACTTTGTCTGACATCGGTCTGAGGCAAGAAAAGTTTCCCCAACGGGGTACTTAGCTTTCAAGAAGACTTCGATTGAAAAATATTTGTAATCTCAGGAGCTGGCCGACCGGCACTTGCAAACTGCTTCTGCTTCGGGCACTGCGCGGCAAGAAAGACTGAAGAAAATGGTGTCGGTTGGTTCTTTTATACCCCTGCTGCACTGACATCAGGGAAGAAGCGACGACATCCGACGCTGGACCTAGACTTTGGAATTCGGCCGACCGAGGACCCACCTGATGGCAGGATAACCCATCTGTTATGACTGCAGCTGTATGCACGATGAACATGGTGATGACTGGGAACTTATATTTTGGGAGGGTAATGAGTTGGGGAATTTTTAAAAATTCCCTACAGAACACTTTGTCAGAAATATTAGGTGAGCAAATGGGTGTAACTAGAAAATATTTTTTTTTCAACTGGCATATATGATCTGAATTGCCCAGACATAGTAAGACCTTGTTTAGTTTAATTCGGGTGGCTGTCAAAAAAGCAAGTACTAGAAAATGGAAATCAAAGTCTAAACCAACTGTATTTGAAGAATCGAACACTGTAACAATAAAAGAATGGGAATGGGATCTTCAGAATAGGGTAGGAGCACATTACATAGGGAAAATGAAATTAACAATGCATGCAGGATTATGTTTTGGAAGAGGACTGAGATTTATGGGAAGGCAGGAGTTGATCAGCTTATTTAATGTTGAATTAATGATAAATATACAGAAGAATACATTTGATGTATAATGTTTGCAACTGGGAATATGTTAATATGGTTCATAGGCAAGTTATAGACTAGATGCCCTTTTTTGGTCAGTTTAAGCCTAACCAGTTTTCCCACAAAAGTGAGAATCAAACCCTGTACCTTCTGTCTCTGCAGTAAACACTTCAATCATGATGGCAACTCCCTTTGTTTTCTTTCATATAAACGTATATTTATGTCTTAAGTGATAATTCAATAAAAGTGTTACAAAACAAGTATTTTCCGAAGAATATGAAGTCTAAAACTCAAATGTCTTTCTTTTAGTGATGTCAATCTTCAGTTTGACACAAAACCAGAAAGTCTATGAGGAGCATACCATAAATATTGGAATTCTTCAAAATTCTGGAGAGTTGGGAGGTATGCCTGGATACAATACACCTCATTAATTTTTGAGTGGCGGCTTTTCTTTTAAACCAGGAAAACCAATTGTCAAAATAATTTCTTTCCAAGAGAATCAGTCTCAGGAATTCAGACTAATGCTCACTAAATATTGTAGCCTTAATCGCTTAGAGTAAAACAGCTTATTGACACTATCAGTCAGCAGATACAATGGTCTCTTTCTTACTGCCTTGGGAGCCATAAAAGTCAGAGCAGGTGAGGACAATTAATATAGGACAACTGACTAAGATAACATACCAAACTACTAAATTCAACAAAGGGCAATCACAAAGAACAGAAGGACAAAGAGTGTACACATTACTTATATTTTAGTGTGTCACTGGTGTCAGCTGTCTACAATGTGATAAAAACCCATAGGGATCTAAAAATCATGTCTGAAGAAATAATTCTGCAGGAGCAAACTTATAATTTGGAGTCAAATACCTGCCATCTAGGAAGATATTTTTTTTTAATTGTGAAGGACAGTGTGTTACAGAATCCAGAGTAAGAACTGTGATTGAACAAAGGCCCTCTGCAGTCATTACCATGTGTGCCTGGATCAGATAGTCCCCAGGAGAATCAGTGGTGCAGTTATCTTTTATGGGCTGAGGAAAATTCAGTACTACAAGACTAGTAGAAATCAGTACATAAGGCATGAGGCATAATAACATGTTCCAGTGTCCGATGTTTACCAAGAGAATTGCTGAGCAATGAACAGCATATGGTACAGCAGTTGTAACAACATGTTATGTAATTACAGCAACAGGAAGAATTCCTTCCCATGATCACAGATCCAGTCAGTCCACACAGATTCATGTGGTCTATACTTAAAGGCTTTTTGGTATCTTTTACATAAATGTCAAACATTTATTTCATGTTTAAATGATTTGTATTCCGATAAAAGAATGTTTCTTATTTTAGGATCCTCCAAAATATAAAATATAAACCTAAATAAAATCTCTGTGTTTTTCTTGTACATTAACAGCTTTAAATACAAGTGTAAGCTGCCTCAGACATACATCAACAACTTCCCTTTAGGGGTAGACTTTCCAAACAGAACTCTTGACATTACTTTACAGGCAGCTTAGCAACTACTTTATCAAGTTACAGAAAGGGCATTAGCATCTGGACAAATACCGCTTTCTTTAAAAATCTCAGTACAAGATGCTCAGGAAAATGTTCTGCCTCCCAATCATTTTTCAGCTACAATGAGACATTTACAAAGACCCAGCCTGTCAAAGTTTATCTATGAATCCAAGGCACACGCTTGTATAGCTGCCTACTGACAACAAAGGCTATTTGTTTTCTTTTCTGAAATCAGCCTGTCAAGGGAATTCACTTGACACATTCTGTTATTATGAAACAGAAATATATATCTCACTAAAAAGGCAGTGTTGAAAAGATCAGCGTGCTGCCAGTATGCTTTTGATGAGTGTAAGGTGGTCAGGAAATTAAAGTTCACCTGAGAAAAAGACTCTCAACTATCAATGAGTCTTTTTCTTTTGGAAAAAAGCCAGGACAGTGTGACATTTTAGAGCAACTTTTCACAGATACAGAGAAGAGAATTCTTGGCAGGGCATTAGTTCATCAGGTCAAAGTCGAAATGTTTGCATTAAAAACAGCATTCTCTACCACTTTGGTACTTACTGCTACCCGTGATAAAATATAAAAGCAGTACAAGATAGGAAGGAGATTCTCAGACACTGTATTCTTTCCTACCAAAATCTCTCAAGTATTTTTGCTGCTTGCCTTCACAATGCAAGAGAATAGTACACAAGTAAAATAACACATTAGGAATAAGTCTATAGACAGTCACTGATACAATTTATAAATGGTATAATCACCACTACAAGCAATACTATAACTGCATACCTTTTAACATCTTAGAGCAAGGGATCTGGACAAAGCCACAAATAATGGGGGGACAAAGGTCCAAAATAGGGACACATTTTAACCATTGCTCTTACAAACTTAGAAAGTTGATAGAATAAGTTCTGGTTTAGCATGAATTTTTCTGAAGGATATGAAATCTGAAACTCAAATGTCTGCCATTATTTTCTGACCTCAGTGTTCTATGATTTGCAAATTATGAGAGAGAAAAACACAATTTTATGAAAAATGGATCAAACTATGAGGTAACAATCTGGAAATTCTGCGAAAATCTGTGCAGTTGAGGGGTATGCCACTGAAAATCACTTAGACTAAAAAAACTTAACTGCTTTTCATATTCTTATAGCTCAATCCTTATATCAATCATGCATACAGTTAAAAAATAATTAGCAACTGTCACTACTCACATTTCAGGTTTTGAGGTGATAGATTTTTGACCAAGCTCTGGCTAATCTATATTATACATGCAGAGGGGTTCATTGGTGTTTTCCTTAGCTCAGCTGCAACTACAATCCATATTTTATTAAAAGCATAATGTTCTGTTAAGTATACTCATAATACAAGTGTAACATCAAAATGAAATCAGTGCAAGACAATATTTTGGTAGGAATATATGTTGCATCTAGTAGAAATGTGCCATTCTGCACCCTTGGTCATAGCTTGGGCCCAGGGCTTGTGAAACGGAATAGCACAGGGAACAATTACTGGTGACAGGTTGGAAACAAAGGCTTGCTATGTCCAACATGCTGCTGTACACAACTGTTTTGATGGTCTTTTGTTTAAATTCTGAAATCTATATTTTCTCATTTTTACTAAAGGCATCTGCCACTGGAACTCGCTAGAAAAGCACAAAACAAAATGATGCAGACAGTTTACATTACCTAAAATATCCAGTGCTATCACCATTTAGAACACACAGATTGAGAACATGCAAATATCTGTATGCTGCAATACCTTGTTTAGGGAATGAATAGTAACTGTATGTGTGTACATTATAAAAAAATTGTCAGTTGTTTAGTGTACCAAAGCAAACTTTACCAGTCTATATAAGAAACAGATATTTGGTAAATTATAGGTGTTTGTCCTATTTATGCAACTACCGGCTGTTGTATTAAACAATTTACAGCTGCTATAAGCTAATGGTGTACCTCATACTGTCAAGACTGTCCCACCTGGTAAAATGAAAAAAGAAAGGAGAGACTATAGATATTTCACAACAGTATATTTACATAGAACTGTACTCTGGATGGCATGAGCCCTTAGGCAAATAAACTGCAGTTTAATGTTAAAATGATTTGTCAAATGTGTTTACTACAGCATGTAGTGCTTTATTTGCCAAACACCCTGTCAGCAACTATTTCCTACCTCTGCTTAATTGAAAAAAAAAAACATTTTCTCTACAGTTGTGCTACTGAGTGTAAACAGTAACAGGAACATAGGAAAAGTCAAAGTAAACTTTATTGTCATTGAGGAATCACACAAGTGCAAAAATCTGAAAAAAAATTCCATGTCTCCGGACTTAATGCGCAGACAACATATATACTATTTTCATACACATTTACACATATAACACCTATTACATCACAGACATGCAGGTAGACTAATACTACACATAATTAGAAACACATTTAACACTTTTGACAGTGAACACTTGCTTGCATGAAACTTTAGTATTGCACAGGTACTTGGTTAAGACATAACGGATAAATGTGGCATATGTCCATAGACTTTAATAAATTCACCTATTTGCATGCACAGAGACATGCCCATTAAAATCAATGGATGTAGCTTACAATACCTCTAAGGTGACTTCAGTGAGTGATTTAGTAAATTTCTTGGTGCCGTGCTTTAATAAAATGTTAATGAAGCTTTTTATTAAAATTTAGTCCAACTATATAAGGACTGATAAGGGGTGAAAACGTCACCATACTTAATTCGTCAGATGCAGTCACGCACAAATAAATGCCAGCAATAAGTCACCTTAAGGAGCTGAGATACAGTTCATATGGATTGTTATATAACAGTAGCCAATGGAACCAGCCAGCAGATGACTGCCACCATGACCTACGGCTAAAACTTGGCAGAAAGCTACTCTGGCACCTTGCACGGTTGTCATTTTATACAGCTGTTTGGGAGACTTCACCCCCCCCCCCACCCACAATGGGTGCTTGTTGGTCTTTTCTGTAATGTGGCACATATTGTGGACAATCTGTAGTTCTGGTCTTGCAACATCAATGTAAACTATGAACAGCCAAAGTAAATCAGTTGCCATGATCCACTCAGCACCACCAGCATATGACTGGTCACAGTATCTGTGCCACTGTCCGCTTCTGTTGTCCTGATCCTCAGTATCCTTACATCATATTAAGCACATCTTAGGGTGGTTCGGCTTGTTTCTTTTTATTCCCTTTTTTATACAGAGCCAGGTTTCAACGTTTTACTACAGATTAGTACTGCTCATACCATTACACTTCACAATGGCAAGTAAAGGGGCAAACATACTTCTGCTTAAAGGATGGTATACGGCAGCTATGTGAAAAGGCATCACATTTTAGCTACCTTCAGAATATGAAAAATTATATTGGAGTAAATGGAAGCGTAAGACGCTCCTTGTATCACACCCCTTTGTCATGTTTCCCCAAATCACATTCTCAGAAAACTGCTTGCTGTACAAAAAAGCTAGTTGTTAGTAACAAAAATATACAAGTGATAGAATGGGTAAACTGTATTTTGAGAGTAATCATTTTTACATAATATTTTTTATATGCCACTTAGTGCTTTTCATTTGGTGCCCTCTTTGCCTATTTTTATATTTCATTAGTTTACAAGCTAAAACCACATTGCCAGATAGAGAACATATTCATTCACTGTGTCTCAGTTTTTTGAGACAATGTAGCACTGTGAGTTTATTATATGATAATTGCAGGTAAAGATTGGAAGTACAATAAAATATGGTTGAAACAATGATGGAATTAACACAAATATTTGCATGTCAAAAAGCTTAAATTAATGTAAAGCAATGAAGATCCTGTATTTTGTTCTTTTAGAGAAGGGAGAGAGTTAGTCCCAGTCTGAGAACGAACAAGTCACCCCGAGGCAGCAAATGCAAAAGAGGGCTTGGCCATTAGATCCGTATCCAAGGAGGCCCCTGTAATGAGTTCAGGATGTGTAAAGACTTTTCAGATCATTTTTGCAAGTTGTCAGGCCAGCTGTTAGGAACCTGGGGCAGTAACACATCACCTTTTTTTTTTGGTGGGGGGCAGTGGGTTTAATTCTTACTATAGATAATGAATAGATTAGTAATCAGGGTAGAACAAAGCCTCCTGACCACCTTACGTTTGTGTGCTAATCCTAACTCTACCCTACCCTAACCCCTGCCTCTGATGGAACCATACACATTATGTTACATTAAAACCCTTTCCCTAACAGTACTATTAATCAAGACAAAAGAACACAGAACAAGCACAACACCAAACAGGCACTAAATTGAAAACATATCCACTTACCTAACCCTAATCCATGAACATTTGCAAATGCACACTATTCACTATAATACAGTCTTGCACATTTTCATAACCACCATCTTTGCAGTTCAGCATTCATTTTTTTCTGCAGACTCCTACATACCTACAATATACAAAGCTTGAATTCAACCAAATGTGATTCACATAATTTTTGTCACTCATTTGCACGTTAATTCATTTGTATTGTCAGCCAAATGACTGCCAACTATATATATATATATATATATATATATATACATATATATGTGTGTATGTATATGTATGTGTATATATATATATATATATATATATATATATATATATATATATATATATATATATACATATATGTCTATGTCTGTGTGTGTATATATAATGAATGATATTCAACAGTGGGATTTGAAAGATTATCTGGGCACTGATGAAAGATAACAGGTGGCGCTTTTGTCTGCTTGATAAAAACGTGACTGACCTGTATGTACGTGACTGACCTGTATGTAAGATGGGACTAAAAGGATCTTCACTGCTTGTATCTTACTAAACATATCCATAATCTTGAACATCCAGCTTTAGAATTTATGTACTATCTTTTGTTTAGTCTCTTTCCACATATCCTTAGCTGCTACAACAGAACACTTTTTACTCCTTACACCCTGACACTTCATCTTGTGTTGTCCTTGTAAGTATGAGCATTGCTAGACCAATTCAAGCGTGCGTAAATAGTACACCAAAGAAAGCTAAAAAACAATAAACCAAATCCAAACAACGTAGGTGGGAAAACAGAAGGCACACAGTTCTTAGCTGAAAGTGTTTAATAAAACTGAGTTGTTTCATCAGTATGTATCAACAAGAGTCTACTTCACATCACCTAAATCTCATTTGACTGAGACCAAATCACCTAATTTTCAAAATAATGAAAACTCATTTGACTGAATCTCATTACAGAGAAAGCTTACAATGCTAATTTCAAAAGACTAAATTTTAAACCATAGACATACACACTTACAACACTAATGACTACCTCTTTCCAGAATTTAAAAACTACTTACTCTCTTAACAGAAATCAGACAATATAAAACCAAACTAGGTGGGTGCTACACCCCCAACAACCCCCAACGGTTTACTATCATAAATTCGAAAGTAAAAATAAATTATGTCTTTATTTTCGAATTTATACATCGAAAATGAACATTTTCGAATAGTAAACTCGAAAACAAGGGTGTACTGTTGAAAATGTAAACACGACATTTACGGCGATACACAACCCCACCCTTCCCATAATCACCTACCTACCTAACCGAACACACAGTTATGCAGGGGGGCTAAGCCCCCTAATGGGGGCTGTGCCCCCCCCTAACTTAATATTCCAACTCAGATCGCACTACAGTGAGGAAAGGGATACATTTCTAACCACTGTACCGTGATCCTCCCATGACGAAAGTTAGAATTGCGAATGCAGTTCATTCGCAATGCAAACCTTCGCTCATGTCACCTGCCGTAATATGAAGTATTCGAACATCTGATGTTCGAATACTTCATAGCCGTGCAAATGCACGTCGACATAATGATAGCAAACCCCCCCAACTATATATTCTAACTCCAGGTTCGCACTTCTCTGAGGAAAAGGGCATATACCTTTTACTTGCCTTACAGTATACACTCTGCCACTACTGCTGGGAACACACAACACATCTGCCATATTACTTTAGATACCTCCCATAAAAATGTAAAGAGACATACCCATATTTACCAATCATTAGCGGACCGGAGTTCCGCTGTGGTGACCCCTAACGGGAAAAGCCGAAAGACACAAACAAACAACACTACTTTCTACATGACTATTGGTATTCTGACAGTCAGCACTGTAAGTAACAGAAATTATTTTTATCACAAACAAGTCACAGGTGAAGGGAAACCCACATTATGTCTATAGCTTACAATTCAGTGAAATGAGATTGAGTCAAATGAGTTTTCAGTATTTTGAAAATTAGGTGATTTGGTCTCAGTCAAGTGTGATTTAGGTGATGTGAAGTAGACCCACCAACAATACTTCAGGATACAAAAAAAATGAAAAAAATCAAGCTATTTAAAAGTCCCTCTCCCCATCACATGACCTTAATTAACCAATAAGCAAATAAACATAAAAAAACCTGTGACAAGTAATTTCTTAAATAACAAAAACAATTTCCATTAATAAATTATCAGGGTTACACTAAATATGAACACACTTTTAACACACTAATAATAGACATATTGTCATTAAGACCAGGGGTGTAAAATATTCAAGCAAATTTGCCATTTTCGCTCATTGAATTCAATCCAATCCTCCCATGGCCGACCACGAATATCTCTATGAACAATATCCAAAACAAAAAACAAAAACTTGTGAGTAGCATATTCAGAGATATGTTTAAACAGAACAGTATTTATGTTCTTGTTTCGAATGTCCAAAGTGTGTTTGTATAGCCAGTCCCTGAACCTCTGCTGGATTTTACACACATAGAAGGAACAACATGCAGTGCATAAAGCAACTTATATAACACCCTTGTGTTACAATTACAATAATGGGAGGAGCTAAGATGATGACCATTAATACAGATCCCATCATTACATCTAGAACAAGCACCACACCTAAAAGTCCCATTTTTCTTATTCGTGTGGGACATAAAGAAGCTGTCATCACTTTCCAAAAACTGTTAAAGGGATTTACCCTTCTAAATACTAACTGGGGAACATCAACAATAATTCCTATGTACTTCTCAAAACAAGAGAAAAGTACCCAGTTTATTTTAGTACCTCACAAATCTCAATGTGGTTTAGTGTGTATTTTGTGACGAGGTGGTGCGTCTAGATGGAACCCTTCTATTGGGAGCAAACATTTTCTTGGGACCTTCTTGCTGCAAAATAGGGCAGACAATACCATTTTCCCTTCTGGACTTGACTTCATCACATATCTTAAGAACCAAGTCCAATGGATACACCCTATGGGTAAATATACATACAAGTTTGTCACATTCAAGAAAAAAAGTGTAATCTTCAGTAACCAACCTCATCAGTCTAACTGCCTGACCTGTTTGGTATGTAAGTTTGGTTGCAACTCTTTCTACTTCCTGTTGCCTGGAATTCTTATCAAAATACTTAACAGCAGCCTTTCTAAACTCATGCATAGTACCCAAATACTTCCTTATTTTCTTGTTAGCACTTTGCAGTTGCTCCTCTTCTTGTTCTGTTAGATTTGTTTTCTTCTGCAATAATTAACCTTCGTCAACTCCTCTAAACAATTCTCATTTCTTCATTCCCATATCTACTGTCCTGTTATTTCTTCATTGTTTTAAGCCCCATTTTCATTTTATCTCTTTTGAAGAAACTGCTGTCTACCCTAATGACTCCTGCATCATTTCCACTACCCATTTCTTTTTTTTTTTTTTTTTTTTTTAGCAGAAAAGGAATATGTCAAGGCCTCTTTTTTAAATCAATATCCCACATCTTTAATTGTTCTTTTATTGGTACATAATCTGCTATAGTTATTGGATGAGTATCAAAGGTTTCAATTAATTACACATGCTTATGTGCACTATACCTAATCTATCCCAGGTACTGTGCCAGCTACTGAATGAACATATTCCATACTAAATATTCTCATATATTTCTTCTGAAATATGGTTTATGTTGTTATACTTTCCATTCTAGGTCCTGCTGATACATCTTTACTATTGCATATCTGGTTCCAGTCCACATCCATAAATACTATTGCCTACTTTAAGCATAAACATTTTTGACCTAAAAGTCTCCCCAGTGCTCAATAATAGGAGTTCCTGCCTGAGTAATCCTCATTTTCTGTTAATAACCCTTACAAATTTATCATTTTGTCCTTTTTATAAACACTTGCATCACTATTTGTGCTCCCTCACAATCAGTATTATTACTCCCCTTTTCTTTTGACCCTAACATTCTGCTGAATGCCCAACAAGAAATCCCTCATTTGTTAAATTCAAATGCTCAATTTTATCTGAATGTTTTTTATTTAGCATTGCTATTTGCATCCTACACTTATTTATATAATTCAATACTCTCTGCTTTCTGTCTATACCTGTAAGGCCATTTACATTCCAAGTTAATATTGACATAGTAGCTGTATGACAAAAAGCTATTATTCCCACCTCTTAATTACATTTCTTTTAAAAGTATATTTCCAACTTTTAACTTCCCCTCTCACACAAGTGTTTGGGCCCATCCTTTATATAGGTTCACAATTAAGTCCTAGGTTAGCTGCCATTGACGGCCATTTTAAACCTTGCTAATTTCCCCTGTTGTGCTTGAATTAACCTATCCCATTTGGTTAGAAACTGGTCTTACCTTTCATATGATAAATAATTTTATATTACCCCTAATGAGAAGAACTGGGATCATACCACAAATAGTTTCGGGGGACCCATGCATGGGATAAAGCATTTAGGAACTGCCCCTGTCCAGTAATAGTACAGGAAGTAGTTGTGGGGTAAATTTTCTGTTTCACATCCATAGATCCAAGTTGTGCTTGAATACGGACAGGGACAAACTTTGTTTTATGTGGATAGTGAGTTTGTTCAAGAGCAGCAGTATCGTCTGTGAAGATATACCTGCCCCTCCAAACCATCCTACTGATGTTTCAGAAGAGGTTTAGAGCCCTAGACCAAGCATTTCTGATGCCATCTGACTTGTTAATAAGCAAAAAATACATCAGTATTGGGGTGAAGAATGTCTTTTATTTCAAACACAGGCCACCTCTTAGGCTGTGGTATACAGAGCATAGTGACAGGGCTTGAGCTGGTCCATGTAGCACAAGTTGTTTAGGGCTTGTGTCCTAAAAGTAAAGCATCTCTGTGGAAATTCCAGTTGTTATATGTGTCTGGACATATGCATGTGAAATGGGGCATTATATTCAATAACTGGCCTAATGCGGGCCAAGTAACGGGGGACAATGACATCCCTAGATCTAGTCACAATTACTTTATTTTATAAGCTATGCAATATAGAAGGACTTTCTTACAATGGGCACATGTAACTGCTTCTTCTCATCTCCATCTGAAGTCATGTTACTTTTTCTAGACTTACCATATTTTGACATATATCTTTACATTATCTTTTATTCCTAAGAAAGAGTGAACTAGCTACTTTTAAATAAAAAAAAAAAAACTATGTTATCTAAGGGAGGTGGCCAGAGCTAAGTAATGATGTATGTAGTGATGCACATAATATTATTAGCCTCACTCAGTTAAGGCATACCAAAAAAAAAAAAAATCCCTAGCATGCAGACCAGTGTAACATTACAGTACAGACACTCCTCTCCACGTCTTCTGCCCAGTCCAACAATGGTTTGGTATCAGCCTTAAGGGACAGTGCTGTTTCACTAAAGAAAAATGGAGTCAGGAAGCTGAGGGTCAGATGGAGGCATGCAAATATCAAAGATAAAT
The DNA here is from genome assembly GCF_019279795.1 of Protopterus annectens. Lineage (NCBI taxonomy): Eukaryota > Metazoa > Chordata > Ceratodontiformes > Protopteridae > Protopterus > Protopterus annectens. Next base: position 758,059,900 of record NC_056745.1, read on the forward strand.
TAAAATAACTTATGCATTGCTACATTAAATGGGTGGCCACGGTGGTGCAGAGGTTAGCGTTGTCACCTTACAGCATGAGGTTCTCCGGTTCGATCCTCAGCTAGGGTGCCTTCTGTGCGGAGTCTGCATGTCCTCCCTGTGGTCGCATGGGTTTTCTCCGGTTGCTCCGGTTTCCTCCCACATCCCAAAGACATGCTGTAGGTGGATTGGACACTCTAAATTGGGCCTAGGTGTGAGTGCGTGTGTGTGCCTTCTGTACAACTGAAAAACTCCACTGCCAATCATGAGCAGACAGATGATCCGCTATGGCGACCCCTAATCGGGAAAAGCCGAAAGAAGAAGAAGAAGAAAGATGCATTGCTACATTAAATGCATTAAAGCAGTAACACTGCTGGGGAGGCAACTACTTGTAAAACTTATTCACTTCCCACAGTTTCACATTTCATTTATTTTTTCAATTAATTGCTTCCAAATGTACCTTTAAATGTTAATTAAGCTGTATGTTTCCCTCTGAACACACTTTTCAGACTTCTAATGATTAAAAGCAGTTGTTAATGGGGGAAAAAGCAGCTAGTAACTTTGCAAATGTAAAACAGAACCTTTTTAGATTTCACTTAGATTTCAGCTAGAACACACTGTTCAGCTGCTTGCATCTATAGACATTTTGTCTCCAAATGAAAGCATTTGTCAATGGAGAAAATATCTAGTAGTTTTGCAAATGCATGGAAGAACTGCGGTTTTCTAAGCCTTTCATAATTTTGTCTTATGTTTGTTATCTATTTGCTTAAAAATGTTTGTCTACAGCTTAAACTAAGCACATGACTGTAGACATCCACTTGGGGGTTAGTATAATGGTTAAGATATTTACCTGGCAAGCATATAAGCATATCGAAACAATCCTACCTTGGTTTGTAATTTACTGTGGAGCTGACTGGTAAGAGATGTTTTTATTTGAATTTATATTGTTATCACTGTTTTTCACTGTAGGTAGGAAGGGATAGCTTGTTAACATATCATATCTAAACAATCATATCTTGGTTTGTGATTTATTGATATTACTATTGATTTATTGATCTTTACTGTTAAAAAGAAGTGCGACTACATCACATGTGACGTAAAGGAATTACAGCTTTTCTCTGGCTTGCAAAACTCATACTGTCAGAACAACTTTACTGTAGTTACTTTAGTATTTAGTTTTATATTGCTTGTGTGATTTTTGTCACAGAAGTTAATTTAAGTTCTAATTGAATTTTGTTGTTAATGATTTTGATTATTCTTTTCTTATACAATATTTTATTTTTTGAAGTTGAATATGGATTCCTTAAATGAGTATGCAATTAATGATTTGCTAATGCACAAATACCTTGTACAGTGTAATAAATGCTATGCATTCTTAAAGGTAACAGCTGATAACACGTGCTCTATGTTCCTCGTGTCAAAAGTTGGATGATTTGCTTACCATTGTTAGAAGTAAATCTAGATTTAATGATTATGATTGCACTTGTGCAATTAGCATGTCTTGTAGAACTGTTTCATATATTAATGACTGGACTGCTGAAATAGATAATGTTAGGCATAGAACAGTTTTAGGAAATGATGCATCTATTGTATGCAAAAATCATTCAACCCCTATGAAGCAAGACAATGCCCCTGACAACTCTGGAATTCTGGATGCAAGTAGTCAGCAAACTGAGGATCCAGTTTGTTTAGAAGGAAACAAAAAAAGAAAGAAAAGATGTTCACAACCAGGGAAGAAAAATAAACTGATTAACATCTGTAAAGTAAAAGAGAATACATACTAAAAAGGACACTGCTTTGTTATGTAACAAAAGGTTACATGGAATGATAACATTTTTCTATCAGAAAACCTTCAGTGTACAGAAAAAGGCATCATGTTTTCCAAAAGAGAAGGTAGAAAGAGGCAAGGCGCAGGTGAAAATGAAGAAATCAAAATTGAACGTGGAAAAATTGAAGAACATTACTAGGAAAAAAGAAGAGAAAGACAGATGTTGACTACATGGCTCAAGCTGTGGATTTACAATGCCAGCTGGGAGAGAGATTAATACACAACAAAAACAGTGGGATAAATAAGACTAATTGTGATGAAGATCTATCCTTTGTAACAACTGACAGAGAGGATATTACTATATTAGAATTTGAAGTTTCTTCAGAACTGGTCAGCAAAGACATTGTTGTAACTGGAGATTCAATTATTAGAAGAACTGATACTTACATTCGCAGAGAAGATAATAAACATTAAATAGCATTATGTTTGCTAGAAGCAAAAATAGAAGATGTGCGAAAAGCCTTGGAATGCCTTAATGTAAGGAAGTATGGATTGTTTTTATTCATGTCGGTACAAATGATCTCATTCGTAAGGATTCTCTGACTGTTAGTAGGGAACTGACAGCCCTCTTGGATAGTATAGCTTGTACTGGTGTTAGGACGTATTTTTCACAAATCACCTATAGAAAGGATAGTCATGTCACTATGAATGAAAAGATTTTTTGGGTAAATACCTACATGAAAAAAATGTCCTGTTTTAAAAAAATGTTAATGTGTAGAGCATCCAAGCCTAGTTTTGAGCACACATGTTCAGACAGGATGGTGTGCATTTATCAAGATCAGGGAAGAGAATTTTTGCAGCAGACATTTTGCAATATTTGACAAAACACTAGGCAGGACTTTTTCCAGGTCGAAAATTTAACAGTTCACATATAGCAACATTTGATGAATCTCTGATGGATGTTAATGGTAGGAGCATTAATAATCATTTTTTATTGAAAAATTTGATACATTCTCACAAGACTGATGTTATTGTTAAAGGACAGTGACTGGAAATCAGTTCTGTCAGGGTATAAATGTTTTTACTGTAACAGACATTCTAACAAAAAATCAGGTGGAGGTGTTATGATAGGGATTAAAGATAGTTATGAGACCTGTGATTATTACATGTTCAATGATAACACCAATACTATAGACTGTGTAACTGTGACAAAGATAACCCTTGAACATATAACAATTGTTGGCATGTATAGACCACCAAAGTAAAGTGCAGATGACCTAGAGAAATTCATACATTTCTTGCATGAAACACAGGAGGGAAGAATAATATTAGCTGGGGACTTAAATTTACCAGAAACAGACTGGAATGATATTGATTCAACAACGTACATTCAGGAACAATAATTGCTTCAGATTGTAAAAAAAAACTACCAGGGGCTGGAACACTAGACATTATTTGTGTTCCTAAAGAAATTAGTTAGTTCAAGTCAAGTTTTACCACAGTTGATGTGCAGTGATTATGGGGCTATAAAGGTTAATTTGTTGTTAGATAATTCTGCCAAAATGAAATATAAACCAATTACAGACTATATAGAAGCAAAACAGTCACTATGTAAAACTAACTGGAGTGTGGTGTTCAGTGGAAAAACTGCAGATGGAATGTGGAAAGTTTTGAAAGAGTGCCAAAAAATCAAAAAAGTATTTAACATTAGGATCTAGGTGTACAATGCCAGAGGGATATATTTCCATAAGAACAAGCTATCTGATTAAGGTGAGAGAAAAAAAATAAGAAATGGAGGAGAGGACGAACTACAACTTTGAAAACTGAAATAAACAAGTGGGACAAACAGATTAAGCATAGTGTGAGTCAAGATCAAGAAAAAAAAAACTGAAGAAAAATTAAATAAAGATATTGAGCATAATAGGAAACCTTTTTATAAATACATAAGCTGTGGAAAAAGTAAAGACATACAAACTGATAAACTGTATGCAGATTCTAAAATTTATTCTCAGACACAACAAATTATAGATATATTTACAAAATCTTATGCAAAACAGTTTGGCTCCACAAAAGGGGTGATAAGTTGTCCTAGTGACATCACTGGACCCCAGACACTAAAATCAAATTAGATTGTATTGAAAAAGAACTACGCAAATTGGATCCAAACAAAGCACAGGGAAGAGACGGAATTAGTAACAATGACCTGAGAGCACTTCAGCAAGAACTTACGGTACCATTATATCTATTATTCACTAGGTCATATAAATGCGGGGAGATTCCTCAAGATAGGAGACATGCGCTTATCAAACTTTTCTTTAAGGGAAAGGGGAGTAGGGCAAACCCAGAGTGATATAGACTCTTAAGTTTACTTTCATGTTGTGGAAAATAATGGAGAAGGTAATACTGGACAAATTGTTGACAGAAGTGGATAGATTGGGACTTAAAGCCATATATCTGCATGCATATTGAAAATAGATCTATTACCACCTGTAACATGATGTTCTAATACAATATAATAACAGCTATGAATGAAAAATTGTGTTGTGGTGTAATTTATGTAGATTTAACTACAGCATTTGACAAGGTCATACACAAAACACTGATCAATAAATTAGAACAACTAGGTATTGATGTACTCTTGATAAGATGGATAGCTGCATGGCTTACAAATAAGACATAGCAAGTACCATACAGCAACTGTACAGGTGAAATCCTTGGTTACAGTCGGGGTGTCCCACAGGGCTCTGTCCTAGGCCCCTCACTTGGTTAGATTGTATCTATTAGACCTAACTTTTTCATCTGAGGTGTTCTACAGTCTATATGAGGACAAACTGATTTACATGTGTTACATATAAGGCATGTCTGAAAAATAACTTGACTAAATTGGCCATCTGGGCACAGGAGAATAATATGTTGATAAATGCATCAAAACTAAGCATACGAGATTTTGGAGACAAACTGAATGGTGAATATTTAATACAGCATACAGTGACTGAAACTGTAGACTCATTTAAGGACCTGCGTATATGGGTAGATTCAGCTAGGAGTTTTTCTAATCATATCAACCAATTGGTTAATGATACTTATAGAACTACAGGTTGCATAAAAAGATTAATAAAATCTAGGCAATAAAAATTATGACATCATCAGGGGCGGCTCATCCTATCGGACTGCCGGACTGCAGCCCCCCCCCACCTAGAAAAAAACAAAAAAAATATCTGTTAAATAAAAAATTCACGACTGCCTTACCAGCAGTCCAGATAGGGACAAACAGGTACCCAGCAATCATTGCTGTGAGATACCAGGATTCTGTGCGTTGACAACCGCACCACACAGTGGAGCTCCGGACTGCTTCAGCCGCAGTCAGAGCCAATGAGAGGACTGAGTGGCTTTTTCAGTGCGCAGGCTTCGGTCACAGAATTCTGGTAGGTGAAGGAGCATGCAGGAGTACTGGGTCACTGATCGGTCATTTGGGCTGACGGATTTACTAGCATACTAGGTCACTGCAGGATTACTGCAGTACCGGGTCGGATTTAGTCGCTGAAGGAGCGTGCAGGATTACTGTAGTAGCAGGCCACTGATAGGAGTGTGCAGGTCGCTGAAGGAGCTGATCGTTGGGCTGGTAGGGGTGTGTGTGTGTGTGTGTGTGTGTGTGCGTGCGTGTAAAATGCCCCAGTTACTATATACTGATGGCTAGAGAGAACAAATGGTGGTGGGTAGAGATACCCAGGCGTGAACCCTGTACCTTGTATGCAGCTGTTAAGGACCTGAATTCCCTACCCACCACCATTTATAAAACAAATTGCAGATGTTTGCCTTGTATTTCATCTGATCTGTTCCTCATAATATCTGTGGTTTCTATATGTTGCAATGCTTGATATTTGATGGTGCAGTGGTAGTATTGTTGCTTCACAGCTGCAGGTTCTCAGGTTTGATTCCTTGCTGGGGTGCCTTCTGTGTGGGGTCTGCATCTTCTCCCTGTGTTTGTGTGGGTTTGCTTTTGTGTCCTATGTTACTTACAAAGACATGTCTGCATTATTTCTTCCTGGGCCTCCGCTGAAAACTGTTTTTTTTTTGCTCCAAGTCAGATTGTCCTGATTAACAAATGTTAAATAAAATGGACAGGCATTTGAATTTCAGACTTCAGGTTTCTGAATGTTTAATTCTGTACATATTTGATGGTGCAATGGTAGACTTGTTGCCTCACAGCTATATGTTTTCTGGTTTGATTCTTGGCTGGGGTGCCTTCTGTGTGGAGTCTGCATCTCATCCCTGTGTTTGTGTGGATTTGCTCTGGTGTCCTGCCCTTTTACAAAGACATGTGTCTGCAGTATTTCTCCCTGGGCCTCTGCTGAAAATTGTTTTTGTTCCGTCAGAAGGAGAATTCACAGGGATTTGTATTTCAGACTTCATATTCTTCAGAAAATACATAGTAACACAACCTTCTATTCTAGCAGTTTTGTAAGTTTATAAGATGAATATTTGAAATTTGTCCTTATTTTTGGGACTGTATTACCCCATTATTGGCTTTGTCCAGGTTTTTTGTGCTAAGGTTGACAGCTGTAGCAAGAACTGAATTCACTGAATATCTTTTGAGGGCTGTATTCCCTCATTACCGAGTTTGTCCAGGTGTTTTGTGCTAAGAGGTTGACAGCTATGGTGAGAACTGAATTCATTAAATGATAGCCATTTAAGTTTGTCTTCCTCTCTTTCACAAAGCAGCTGATTTGGCGTAGTGGTATGTTGCTCTGACTCTTTTGCACAGGGACCTTGGCAGTAAAATGTATGGTGGTAACACAGCATTTTATTCTAGAAACTTTCCAAGATTATACAAGCAATGTTTAATGTGTCCCTGGTTTTTGGGCTTTTGACCCCCCCCCCAATAAATTTGACTTTTTCCAGATTTCTTGTGTTGCGAAGTTGAGATGCAGTTGAGTATTGAGTAGATTTTACAAGGAGCTGAGAGCTGCAGGGAAGAGAAGTTTAGTGCTGCTTATGGTAAGTCAGCTTGCATTGTTAATAGCACAACAGGTTGTGTACTTGCTTTTGATGCAGATGTTTGTTGGTTCTACTCCCACAAGGGGTGAATGCTGCCGTACTGAAAAAGTTAAGATACTAACTATGAGCCTGTTATCGGTTTGCTATCCATTTTCTATTACAATATTACTAGCTTATCATTTTTAATGTAATATAGGCAATTTATTCCTCAGGGGCATCAGACACTATTTTTCGATGACACCATGAAATATAAAAGTGTTTGCTAGCAGCAACCTCTTCATTAGTTACAGATTTATTTAATGTGGAATTATTTAGATGACTTTTTTACTTCTTCAGAGATTGTGCATATTTACTGATAATGGTGGACTGTAGAATTGTGCATATTTACTGATAATGGTGGACTGTAGAATTGTGCATATTTACTGATAATGGTGAACTGTAGAAGTTTGAGTAGACTTTTGTGATGGAAATGTTCTGAACTGGGCAGTTTTGTCATTATGGGTGCATGCATTTTGTTTCATTGTTTACTAGAAAGATGTTCTGAATTGGGCAGTTCTGCTACTGGTAAAATGTATTTTCTTTGAATGTGGGTTTCAATGTTGTTGCAATTAATGTGAGTTTCAAGGGCAGAGAAGTTTTAATGCTAAGTTTGTTTAGCAGATGTCTTAGTGTTTGTGCTGTAAAATGCAAAATAAAACTTTCAAATGAAGTCCAAATCATCATAGAAGTAAATCAGTATGCACATTAGTGTTATGGTAAATGGAGTGAAATAGCCAAGTAATGGATCATTGGAATGGCTGCAGGGGGAGGCTCCATTCGACCATGATTTTGTGAGGGGGAAGGGTGGCAAACTTAAAGACAGCCCCAGCTGAACTATACCTCCCAAATGTCCAGATTTTCAAAGAATGAATAGATTTTTACTTCTTATTTTTGGTTTGTTCCTCATAAAGTTTGTGGTTTTCTGGCAAATCATTTAGGAATTAAGTCACTAAATAATGGCACACTGAGTTTCAGACTTCATAACCTTCAGAAAAATGCATGCTAAAGTAAGACCTGTTGTTCTATCAACTGTCTCAGTTTATACAAGAGCAATTTTTAGTACTGTTTATATGTTCCCCCAATATATTTGGCCTTGTTCAGATTTATTGCATTAATAGGTTGAGAGGTGCAGGCAAATACATTGCTTTATAGAATTAGGCATAGCCAAACCTCTCAACTGTCCCTGATTTTGGCTCAAAATGTTGCTCTTCCCCCTAGTAATCCCTCCGCAAAATAGCAATTTTGGAAGAAAACGTGGAGGGTTTACAATTAAGAAATAACTGTAATAATCAGAGTTATAGATTAGTTTTATTTCAGAAATGCATGTAGATTATTTTATTTTGTCAGCTGCTCAAGTTAGCAGTACTAATATTAAAGTGTCCCTTCTTTGACAGGTTCCCAGCTGTATTGTGTGGCTATTTTATATTTTTACATCACATTTTTGGTCCATTTTTCATAAAATTGTGTTTTTTTTGGCAAAATTGTGGGGTTTTTTGGCAAATTAGTGACAAATCATTAAAGACTGAAGTTAGAAAATAAATGACAGACATTTGAGTTTCAGATTTCATACCATTCAGAAAATTCATACTAATGCAAGACCTATTATATTATCTTTCTAAGTTTATAAGAGCAATATTTAAAAAATGTCCTTATTTTTGGGCCTTTGTCCCACTTCTTTGTATGGCTTTGTCTAGATTTCTTGTTCTGAGGTTGAGAGGTATGACAAATGTGTCAGGGCCATCACAGTCAGCCAGAGACATTTCGAATTGTGACATACTTCTTGCACTCCACTCTGGATGTGTCGAAGCAAGGCAAGGAGTAGTTATGCAGTGTAAATGTGCAGAGTATCGCCCCCACATCCAAGGAAGACACAAGTACTAGAGTGGCTTTTCATCTGTCCTTGATTTTTGCAGAATGGTCTGGTTTCTGTCATTTTTTGTACTGTTGATTTATGCTTATTACTCAAAGTGCCTGTTGCTCTGTGTTTAAGTAGCAATACTTTAATGACCATCAGGTAACATTGGCTGAGATCATAAGATGCAAGTAAGCTTTAATAAGCATACTGTTAAAGAATTGCCAACATTGAAAGCCTTTCTGTTGTTGCCATGTAGAGAATACTTAACCAGATAATGTATAAGCCTTGGGTATTGAAATGCATAAGACAGTAATAAAGGACAGATTACATTATTTTAAGAAGCTCATTACACTTGGAGACTTCCAGTCATCTCTGCAGGCTTTACCCGTAAACTAAACAGAATGCCAACTGTGTGGTCCATAACCTGTACAGTAATCCTTTTAAGCAATGTATCTTGAGCTTATTTCTTGTTTGCTTTTCATTTTTTTACTTTGATCATGTTTTCCCCATGTAACAAGTAGATAGTTGTCAGGCAGCAGGTCTTTTTTTGGATAAGAAACATTTTTACAAGTGGGGGCATCAGACAATTTCTACTTTCAGCATGTTACTTGGTACTTTAATAAAGCTGAATATAAATTATAATTAAAACTGCAGTGCAAGAACTGGTTTGAGTTGAGTGCTACTTGATTTTGACTGGCATTCCATTAATGTATTTAAAAAGTAATTTATTTTTTCATGCCTCACAACCTTTTTGTTTCCATCTAGATATTAAGTAAGCTGTCATGCAGCCAATGCACTAAAATATTTTTATTCTTCTACACTTCATTTTGTCTTGATTGGACTCTCATAATGATGGTTTGGCACCCAGGGCAGTGTATTTAGTTAGTTTTTGTGGTTTTGAGCATAGCTCCTCCCCTTTGTAATTGGCCACACCCCTTCCCATTGACCCCCACCCATTCAGCTGTCTCCTGCAGCCCCCCTTTGATGTGAAGTCACCAGCCACCACTGGACATCATTATTTGTTAGTTACATTAAGACCCAAGCATGAGTAAACTGGAAATAGTACAGAGGAAATATACCAAGTGCAATCATGTGAATATTTAAGTTATTATGAAAGACTAAAATATCTGAACTTGTACAGTGCCTCTTACAGATATCTAAAAGGAGATCTTATTCAGGTATATAGGGTATTTATAGACAACTACCTCTGGAAATGTTTAAAGATATCAAAAAGTACTAAAGAATCATCAGACAACCTATGTAGAAGATTGTATAAGAATGAGAAGTGCACTAATTGGTTCTCTGACACAGTAGCTGATGCATGAAACAGACTACCAAATTACATTAAAGCAAGTATTAGTTTAGATATTTTTAAGAACAGCCTGGATACTTATTACTGAAACAAGTGTTTTGGTATATTGGCAATTAATGCCCAAGTTTGAAATATTGCATGTATGTATGCATGTATGTATGTATGTATGTATGTATGTATGTATGAAGTGCAGAGTTTGATTCTTACCTTTGACAGGGAAATTGGTAGGCTTAAAATGGCCCACAAAGGCTACTAGCCTAGTACTTACCTATGAACCTATACATAAACAGGAAATTATCATTTAATTAGAAACACTGCATTAACTTTAACTTGCTTTGTTCCAGCTTTATTTAGCTTTTTAGAGTGTAATGTCTTAGAGATGATGAAAAGCACTTTTTTACCTTTAAAACAAAACAAAATAGTGTGATGTGTGGACTCAAAAGGATACTACTAATCTTGAAGTAGTCACATGTAACCTGTTCAAAAAGCTAGAGTCACCACTTAAAAAGTAGCAACAAATAAGTGTTTATTTAAATAAGTTTTGTGCTTTCATCCTATTCAGATGTTTAGGATGTCTTCAGTTCTGGTTGAATATTAGACTGGTCACCTAAAGTATTTGCATGGCGTGTACTGAATACTGAAAACTTCTGGCCCTACCCTAGAACAAAACAAAGCTTTTTACACAAGGCATGGGATAGATACTGCTGTACAGAAATTACATGGTTAACAAGTTATAATTTTCATACAACTTTAAAGTTTCATCTTGATTCAAATTGAAGTACTACAAATGAAGCCAATACTGAATACTTCATGGGAGTTGTAGTGTTTTTTGTTTTCTTAACAGTCTGTGTATTTCCTCTTTTGTGTTATAATGCATTGCAAAAAACTGACCTTGGTGTGAAGAACTTAGGTTTGTCTTCTTGAGTGTGAATAATGACTGCAGCCCACTAAAATATAGCCATTTGTTTGAAAATGTTGCTTAATTAATACATTTTCTAGAGGCTCAGGCTCTGAATTTATGTGCTATATTTCAACCTAGTCTCTTCCCACTATGCTTGGATGAGTAATTTTTGACTATTATTAAGGTAAGGCTCACTCTTATTCCTTCAACTTCTACTCAGCAATTCCTAGTATTTTATAGCCTCTGTTGTTATTGCTATGAAGTTTGGTTTAAACATTATAGTGGTGCTTTTCTTGGATTATCTTCAGAGTTTACAGGCTTCCTTTCAGACTACACTTTCATCATATGAAGACCACGCACACTGCATAAAGAAACTTTTGCTCTGCATTCTGTGTGCTTCCTTTTCAGCAAGTGTAATGTGTTAGTGATAAGAACCAACTTCCCTTTCAACATTTCAATTCTTTCTTAAAAATGTCTCATTCTTTTTAGCCCTCATTATCTGCTTAGCTTTACCCTGTGCATGTATTTTCCCCACATCAATTTATAAACAGTTGCTACGTACTGTTCCTTAAAGCACAGGTAACACATTATTAACTTCGCTGACTCTTTGGAAACACCTTTAACCTTTCTGTACTTGCACAGTCTTAGCATGCAATTGAAATTTGTCTGACTGAAAAGCTTGAACATTTTTGTTTGTGGCTTCTACTGCTAAAACAATCACTAAGGCATTCTCAAGTGTTCAGCTCTTTTAACATGATCACAATTTAGTTTAAACACAGTCTCATCTATCAACATCAGCTGCAACGTTTCATTGTAATTATTGTCCTGGACTAATCTCAGCATGAATCCCTCTCAAAGTCAGTAAATTTTCATAAAAAACAAGCCTGAATCTTTGAGGTTTATTACTGAGTTTAGGGCTAACATTTTTGTCAACATAATTAGCAGTTGCACATATTTCTAAATGGATTTCTCCAGACTCATGAGACTTAAGTTACAGTTCATATTAATCAAAGAAGGTAAGTCTTCTACTTCCATTAACTATCCTATTGGCCACATACACACACACACACACACACACACACACACACACACACACACACACACACACACACACACACACACACACACCAAAGTATTTCACAGTCCCCATCTCAACACTGCATTATTGATTGACATTTAGCCAGAAAATGGTTTCATAGGATTGTTATTCTACTCTGACAGACACATATAAGCAAATAAAAATAAATAACTAAAATAAAATTACTTCAAACTTCAGTAAGTCTTTTAAAGGTTTAAGATTTCAGTCCAAAAATGGATTTTTTTTTAAACATCACATCAACATTATCAACTGTTCCATAATCTGAACATATAAGAAAAGGCACTATGCGGAGCCTGAAGCCCAAGGGTGACAGATGTGGCCATCTTTGGCAAAGCATCATAGTCTGTCAATCATGTCCTCCCAGGCTGTCAGGCACTGGATCCTCTTGGAATGACAACAGAAACTAACTCAGTTGTTAAAGTCGATCATTTTCTGTTTTTATTGAGGCATCATTCTGGGTGACAGTAGGATTCTGCTTAAGGCTAGGGACATACCAGCCTGGGACACATATTTAGTGAGCACAATCATGTCTCTCAGTCCAGAGAGGTACGTCTCAAGTCATTCACACCAACATGGACTATGACAGAGTCATAACAGTACGTGTTGTTGACAGACTTGAGTGCATGTTTGATATGGCATATCCTGGGACCTCCAATCTTACTAAAACACCACCTTAAATACAAAACAAGTAGACGGTACCTCCATCCTAGCTCCTGTAAAAGGCTGCGAGTGATACTCGACTCGATTAAGGATGAAATAACTGAATTTATTATAAATACAACTCTGTCATAACATTCACATCAGCATTAATATATCCAAATACTGGTAAGCGCTTTCATCTGCGCAATGCAGACTTCATCAGACCAGGTCACACAATCAATACTGTTACTTTAAAAAATATTAGATACTTATTATCGTATAATATGGTGTTTTGTTTAGTGTATTATTTTGTCATTTCAAAATTAGTGGCAGTTATGAATTTAAGAAAAACACAAGAGTAGGGTTGTAGTAAAAGTTATTTTGTTTTAATTTTTAAATTTTTGAATCTTACAGTTATGATATGGGAAATATTAATTTTAAGGTTTTTTATAAATGTTAAGTATTTTTACAATGTATTTTATTTAGTATTTTTAGGACGTACTATATTGTAGATTAGTGATATGTGCAATGACATTTTAAACATTTGAAACTTTTTTAAACATGAAGAAATGCGCCATGTAAAGGGTTAAATGCATTTACTTCAGTTGTATAGAAGTTGGCACCAAAAAGTATTTAAAAGTAACAGTATTGATTGTGTCACCTGGTCTGATGAAGTCTGCATTGCGCAGATGAAAGCGCTTAGCAGTATTTGGATATATTAATGCTGATGTGAATGTTATAGCATTGTTGTATTTATAATAAATTCAGTTATTTCATCCTTAATCGAGTCGAGTATCACTCGCAGCCTTTTACAGGAGCTAGGACGGAGGTACTGTTTACTCGTTTTGTATTTAATATCCTGGGACCTGACAGACAGCTGGCCGTGACCTTTTCCTTATCTAGTCTGGTGAGAGGGACATCTGTGCGTCTCACGATGGAATCAGCTATGACCAATATGTTTGGTTTTGTGGTTTGCCTTAAGGGCTTGGCAGGTGAGACACTGGTGCATGAGCTATTATGTGCATTGTGTTCTGCAGAAGAAGTATTATGTGTAGCATGCTTGTGTTTTGGAGGTCTCTGATGTTTAGGTATGTTTCTTGTGAGGACCTCTGCATATATAGGTATGTGTGATATGAGTTTGGGTGGAGTAGGAGGGTATGGTGTGCATGCTGACAACCTGTTCATTGTCATATGTACTAACCAGTATGTGAGCGAGCATGGATTCATGGTTCTTAATATAGTTGAATCTCTCACATGTTGAGTTTGCATGGATTAGGAGTAGAGGGATGTCAATGAACATGAGGCAGTTACTACACTGCCTCAGGATGCCTATGTTGACCAAGTTGGCTGGAAAAACTGTGGGAAATTGTCCGTCCATAGTGTTAGGTAAATTTATATGGTCAGTAAAATAGGTCACACTTAGGAATGGCTAGTGGGTGAGAGGTTTTGTTGGTACCTCTGAGGTTATGCTTACTGATCCATCTGACATTAGAGTAGGGCCGCGAAAAACCTCTGGAGAACCACAAGCAAAGTGCTAAGGGAAAATTTAACAAGCAAAACGTTTGCTTCTATAATCACCAATGGTAACCACCGCTACGCAGCGGTAAACTATGGTGCACTACATGCAAAAAAGCTCAAATACAGGACTTAAAATAAAACAAGAAATAACTCAACTCAGACTAGTCAATGAGGGTGCTCCCTTTGAGCTCTAGTCCAATCACCCTCGAATAGATGAGTCTCAGAGAGCAATCGCCTCCCACAAGGGTGCAGAAGGTACTTCAACAACAAAGATGTCTTGAATTTATGGTCAGAAGATACAAAACAGACCCAGAAACATCAAAACCTGGAACCGGGCTATGCTGCAGCTAAACTAGTACAGTGTATGGTAAAATGTGGCAAAAAATAGACAATTCAAGCAGACAGTAGAATGCAAATACAAATTAAAAGTGTAATATAAGAGCAAAAACAGACAAATTATAGTTAGTTGGAAGCAATGGATGCCTCAGATCTTTCAGTAACTTGGTGAAGAGCTGGTTTTAGTGCTCAACTGATACCAGAGTGTGTGTGTGTGTGTGTGTGTGTGTGTGTGTGTGTGTGTGTGTGTGTGTGTGTGTGTGTGTGTGTTTGTGTGTGTGTGTCTTTCAGCTTTTTCTGGTTAGGGGTTGCCACAGCGGAACTCGGGTCCGCTAATGACTGGCAGTTGATTTTTTACGTGCCGAGTTGCCGGCCCTGATGCACAACCTTCAACAAAGGTACGCCCATTCACGCATGTATCCACACAGAAGATGCTCTACCTAAGAATTGAACGGGACGTCTTGCTGTGAGGCGACAACTCTACCGCAACACCACCACCGCGGGTAGATTCAGCAAATCTAAATCTAGCCTATACTATAAAATGCAGAAGTACTAGAAATTCAAAGTGCATAAAATCACAGTCACAGCAGCAAAAAACAGTTAAATAAAGCAGCAATCCACCAGCAGTTCCCAGTTTAGAAGGGTGTAGGCCACACTCTACTTCCACAAGAGTCTACACCACATACCCTCCCAATGTAAAACAACTGCCCTGTTATACTGGAAGAATCAAGCTTATCCCACTTGACTCTTGCCATCTTCCATTCCTGGATAAAGTCCTTCAGTTCTTTATTTATTGCTATCCACAACTTTTCCTCTGATTAATAAAAATATGCCTGACCGGTTTATAAGACTAATGGAACTGAAAATATTTTAACTGCTTATATCTTCCTATCCATATCCACATAACAAAGCTTCCAGTTTCTCAGATTTTGTATTATCTTTTGTTTAGTCTCTTTCCACATATCCTTAGTTGCCACACCAGAATAATTTTAATCCATACTCCTAAATACTTCATTTTATCATGTCCCCATAAATATAGATATTGTTATTCATATGTGCCTACATAATTTACCACTATTGTCTTTATTTTGACTTCATTAATTTTGTATCCTGAAGAGATCTGAAACTTGTCTCAAAAGGTTCCACCACACTGTAATGTCTCTTTCTGTTTTTGTCAGGTAGAAAATTATGTCATCTGCATATAGAGCCAGCTTTTCTTACTACCCTACCAATTATGTCATTGAATATCTGAGTCCCTTATTTTCTTTGCTAATGGTTCTAAATATATTGCAAACAACAAAGGGGAAAGAGGGCACCCCTGCCTGGGTCCTCTGCTCAAGCATAAATTTAATACAGGACCCCCACCCACTATAATTTTCACCTCCAATCCCGTATACATTCCCTAATCAACCTTATAATTGTTTCAGGAAACACAAATGATTCCATTGCCCTGCTCATAAAATCCCAGCTTTGTCAAATGCTTTCTCTGCATCAAGACCCACCAACAATAATGGTATTTTCTTACATTCTGCTTCCCTCTGGATCGTCAGTGTTCTGTTAATGCTGTCAAATGTTTGCCTCCACTCCACAAAACCACACTGATCCATTTCTAGAACTTTTGGCATTACTTTTTACATTATTTTAACCTTTATAGACATGAACACTTTATAATCATGGTTTAGTATTGGAATGGGCCTGTATGAAACTAGACCTGATGGATCTTTACCCTCTTTAGGTAATAAAGCTACCACTGCTTTCTTCCAGGATGCTGGTACTTTTCCTCCTCTTAAAATATTGTTAAACAAAACCTTCCAGGTCTTTATCAGCACCCCCCCCAGCTTCCAAACTTCCACAGGAATACCATCTGTTCCTGGGGACTTTCCTGTTGATTGGTTATACATCACAAATTTTATCTCATCTCTTCCTATCCTAACTGTAACTGAGCCTCATCTACCTCTAACCTTGGCATATTTAATTCTTCCATAAGCATTTCCATTTGTATCTTTTCTTGATTTCCATATTTCTCTGCTTTATATGGATTTTCATAGAATTTCTGAAATATTTCTAATACCTCTACAAAATCCCTTGTTACCTTCAATGTTATAGGCTCCCTAAGCTTGGTGACAGCCCTTTCTACTTAATGTTGCCTGAGTTGTTGTACCAAAAGTTTGTGTGCTATAGTATTATTATAAAAAAAAACAGTTGCTTAACAGCAATCTTTCTAAATTTATGTATATTATTGAGGTAATCTCTTATTTTCTGCTTAGCATTCTGCAGATGATCCTCTTCTTGTTCTGTGAGAGTCCCCCTATTCTGCAGTACTTAACATTTGCCAGGCCCTCTAAATAACTCATGTTACTTCTCAACCATAGCTCCCTTTTTTATTTACACCCTATTTTTAAACTTCACCTTACTTTTATCCCACACCTTAGTTATATTTTCAGAAGTAATTTCTATTCTCTTGAATACCTCCTGAATAATATCCACTACCCATTCCTTAAATTCATCTCTTTTCAAAAGATAGGTAGGAAAGTGCTAGTGTTTAATTTTTATTTCATTACCCTGTGTTTTTATCTTAGTTATTATTGGCTCATGATCTGAAATAGTTATTGGGTGAGTGTCAAGAGCTTCAATCAAATGCACATGCTCTTGTGAAATGTAAATTCTGCTTAGCCTAGCCCTGTGAAATGAAAATTGTCTAGCCTAGCCCAGATTTTACATCTTGGGGACTACTATGCAAATTCACTCCTACTCCTACTACTGAATTCATGTCTTCCATGCCAAATATTTTCATAAATTTCTTTAAAAATCTACCCTTCTTTGTTATACTTTCCCTTCTGCCCCCCAGACACATTCTTCACTGATGCAAATCAAATTTCAGTCCACAACTATAAGTAATATTCCTTGTTGAAAACTGATTATTTCTCCCAGAATTTTCTTAAGCTCCATTATAGCAGTTTTAGGTGAAATATAAATACTTGCCACTGTAATCCTCCTGCCTTGCCAGTAGCCCCTGAGCACTACAAATCTGCCATTATTATCTTTTTATCCTCTTCTATCACTATTGGAGCTCCTCTCGCAATTAATATAAGTACTACTCTTTTCCTTTGTCCCAGATATTCCGCTGAATAACCATCCTGAAAACTTTTCTTTATGAAATTTGCATGTTCAATTTTTTCCAAGTGCGTCTCCTGTCACATAACTATTTGCAGTCTACATTTTTAGTATAGTTCACTATTCTTTCTTTTGTTGTATTTATCTGTGAGACCACTGCCATTTAAAAACATTACAGACAGCATCACTGTATTAAAAATAATTATTCCTGCCTTTTATGTATAACACTTTTTTTGTTAAATGTCTAGTTCCAGCTGTTGTGTTACATGTATACACTGTTTGGCAGGTTGAACTTTTATACAGTTGTTTCTTGTCATAGCCATTTCAGTCTATGTCACAACTTACAAAACGTTTTGTTTTATTGAAAGCCCTCAAATAAAAAACAAACCCACAATACCCACCTACACCTATTAATTTAATACTAACACACACAACTATGTTCATCTTCAAATATTGCAGTTTTACCCTCCAAATAGGAACAAATGTCAAAAACTGACAGCCACAATCACACACTTCAGTTAACCTAAAAGAAAGGTTATCAATGCTAACGCATGGTGCAGTCTGTGCATCTACTAAGTGCTAACTGGTTTTGTCTTATTTTTATAGCTCTCCCAGCTGGAAAAACTCCTGATTGCTTTCAGAGAACATTATCTCCTACCCAGTTTCTGTGTTTTTTCCCAGCCAATCACTCTACAACAGACTGTAACCAATTTCCCTCTATCAGATTGTCTCCATGGAGACATGAGAACCAGAC
The DNA here is from genome assembly GCF_019279795.1 of Protopterus annectens. Lineage (NCBI taxonomy): Eukaryota > Metazoa > Chordata > Ceratodontiformes > Protopteridae > Protopterus > Protopterus annectens. The sequence continues at coordinate 758,078,251 of NC_056745.1, forward strand.
AACCAATTTCTCATCAAATTGTCCATATCAGATTGTCTCCATGCAGACAAGTGAACCAGACTGTCAATTTCTCTTTATCAGATTATTTCCATGGAGACATGAGGACCAGATGCAAAATTGCTACTAAACATACATTCATTTGCTAGAAAATAGCCTCATAATATTCAGTATTCTTTTTCATTTACTTGCTTTCTCTTAAAACTTGTTAATAAATCAGTCTCAGATCCTTAATCTAGTTATTCCCCATGCAAGTATGAGAAAGCATATTCATTTTTCTTTTGTCATGCTCTTTTAACCAGACTTACCTTACAGTGACTACATTTCTTAAAATTGAACAAGAAAGAGAAAAGGGAGAAAGAAAGAGAAAAAAGAACAGTAGCACCTATTTACAACCCTCATTACACTTAAAAGTAACTCAGAAAACTTTATAGCAGGCAAAGAAAATCATATCACACAAATAGTACTATTAAGAGGAAAAAAGTTTTCTTTGCTTACAGTTAGCCTTCCCCCTCTCTTCCTCTCCCCAAAGCATTTTCTGAACATTAATGACATGACATAGAACATATCCCCAACAAGTCCAACAAATTCTGAAAACATCCAATATTTCCAGATTTTCTTGTTCTGTCATATTTCAGAAAAATAATTATTGCATTGTAATTCCATATTAAGTTACTGGTTTTATTACTGTTTATCTCCATCTCTCAAATCCTGTCTCTGCTTTATTTACAAAGTACACTCAATTCTTCCAGTCAACGCTTGTATTCCCTTCTTGCTCTCCATTTTCCGAAAAGGTTTCACAGGTACAGTCGCTCTGTGGTCTTTATTACCGGAAGAACAAGAAGCAGAATCTCCTTCCGTTTTACAGCTCACTTTTTGTTGGAGAAACATGTACTTCATCAAAAAATTATTTTGTCCCTCCATGGAAGAATACCTTGAAGACAGCTGGCTACAGCAGTTTGAATCTCACACCTGAGTCGTGACATTCCCTGACTAGTGAAATTAATTTACTTCTCTTTAGCCTGGTGTATAATGAGTAATCATTCTCCATAAACACTCTGCTATCTCCCACTTTTAGTGTTTTGACCTGCCACAGTTTTGTCAGAATCAAATCCTTCTGCTGGTAGGATTGCATCTTTAAAGATCTAGGTTGCTTTTTCACAGCCAGGTTTGGAGCATACACACGATGTGCCCTTCAACTAAACTCCTGTTGTGAAATACCAGTCCAGCTGTATTTGTGCTTTCATTAAATTAATGCAGTGTGTTCCTTTTTATTTATTTATTGAATATTTATTTTATTTATTTATTTTACATTTGTTGACCGGGCTAGTTTAACTGGATATATTTCCATTTTCAGTAGATGCCCAGGGAGAAAAGCTCCACATAAAACAAAGCAGAATATTGCAACTATAGATACAGTTCACTTGTCAGACAATAGTTATATACAAGGTGACATAGTAATTATGCTAGATAAACAAAATAAAAGGTGAAATTAATTTTTTTTGACCCCACACTAGTAGAAGAAAGAAAGTATTTAGAAGGGAGTGAGACATTTGAAATCAAAGCTGTGTATATGTCACAGAACAGATAATTATTTACAAGGCAGGGACACAATTTAAAGGCAGTGAATCATCTATAAGGCAGGGACACATTTGTAAAGGTCTTCATGGGTTTTATTATCATATTCTATAACAGTCTCTGAAAATAATGAGTTTTATAGAGTTTCAGGATAGCTATACGAGCAGACATACAGAGGGGAAAGGTGGTAATGGTCTTAAAAATAACTATGAGGTGAGTAGTATTCAATGCTAGACCTTGGGATAACAGTAAGAGGGATGTTAGTCTGGGTTGGTACAAGGGCATAGGCCAGTGGGTTTTAAGGTATATTTTGAGTTACTTTTTGAATAGTGGGGTAGAAGAAAGTGATGCGAGTTTACTAGGAAGTAGGTTTCAGGTTTTTCCCACAGTGTTACAGAAAAAGGGAATCCCCTGCTTTGTTGTTGGGTTTTTGTCTAGATACCAGTAGTTTATTTGCTGAGCGTAGGTTTGCAAGGTTTTTATATGGGGTGATTAGACTTGTGAGTATTGGTGTCTTGCACTGATGATAAAGGGTCTCATGGGCAATAATGAGTTGGTGGAATACAATTTGATTATGCAGCTCCAGCCAACCCAGTTGTTTCAGATTATGGCAGTGGTGGGTTCTAAAAGGGGAGCCAGTTGCAAATCTGGCAATGTTATTGTAGGAAGTTGCCAGCTTGTTGAGGTTGCTTTTAGAAATATTAGTGTGTATAGAGAGGCATAGAAGAGAGTAGAGATAAGGTGGGTGTGGGCAATAGTAGTTCTAGCTATGGGAGCGAGGAAGGGTTTAATTTTAGAGTGAGCTTAGTTTTCTGTTAACTGACTTTATTGTGGTGTTGATACGAGTGTCACTGTTAAGGCTGTGGTCTATTGTTCCTAAGAATTTGGTGGTAATGTCAGGAGATATGACTGTGCCATTATTAGATTTGATAGTGAAGTCAATAGGGGTAGACATTTGTGTGTGAGTAAAGAGCAATAGTTTAGTCTTTTTGGGGTTAAGAAGGAGACAGCGCTGTAAGAACCATTTTTCTACTAATTCAAAGACATTTTGGGTAAGGGACTGCAGTTCAGATGGTCCAGTAGTGGAGCATATTAATGTAGAGTCATCTGCGTATTGTGTGCATGTAGCTTGAGGGATGTTTACATTTAGATCATTAATAAAAATTGAGAATAGAAGGCAACCTAATATAGAACCTTGGGGTACACCAAGGGTGATAGGAAGGTGGTTAGATAGACTATTTTCCCAAAGCACTGCCTGTTGGTTAAGTAAGACTTGAACCACAATAGTGCATGTGTATCAAGTGAAAGGGACTTAAGTATATTCAACAGTAGCTGATGGTTGACCATGTCAAATGCTTTTGTGAGATCAATGAAGGCTGCGGAGGAAAGGGTGTTATTGTTATGGTTTTTGTTAATGTGGTCAGAAAATGGTAGGAGGGCAGTGGTGGTGCTATGGAAAGGTCTAAAGCCATGTTGCGAGTTAGCTAATAGGTTATTTTGGAGAAGGTGGCCTAACAGTTGATGGTGGATGCATTTTTCCATAATTTTAGCTAAGGGTAGCTAATAAAGATTTATTTAGCTAATAAAGATTTATTTAGTTAACCAGGAAAGTCTGATTGGAATGAAGCCAATTTTCAGCGGAGGCCCGGGAGAAACGGTCCAGACGCATGTCTTTCGAACATGTCTTCTCTGGTATATAACACATATATATAATATATAATATAACATGTACTATAGATGGTATAGGAGCTGCCTTAGGTCAACTGGTGCCCTAGGCAAAAGGGCTCCACGGCGCCCCCCACCACACCACTTGGTGCCCCTATCCTGGTTTAACTACACCAAATAAATACTGGAAAAGTGCCCCTGCTACTTGATGTCTGATGTCTTCTCTGGTATAGCTGAAAATCTTAGCTTTTCCCCAAGTGCTCTGTCCTCTAATTTTATTATTTTTTGAAACATCTCTTCCTGAGCAGTCTCATATTCAGCCAGCCTTTTCTTCATTTAAGCCTCTGGTATTTGCAGCTTTATCACCTCATCTGAATATCTGTTTAAAGCTTCTTCCATTTTTTCCAGCCTTTTGTTGTTTGTGTTGATATACTCCATCAGTGTTTTATTTATTTTAACCATGTCTGTGTGCAGCTGTCTTATATCTTCCTGCAGATTACTGGAAGCCATATCTGGAGGTTGCACTGCTTTTAGAACAGCCGCAGAACGTTCTCCAGTCAGTGTTTCTTCTTCACTTTTTGGAGCTAATTTTTTCCAGGTGCTTTATACTTCTTTTTTCCTGGCATCCAGGCAACACACTTACTAGCCAGTCACTGAAATTTACCATTAAACACAAAAGTCTACTGGCCTTCTCTGTGGAGTTTCTGTTTTCATACTGGGAGAGTTAGAGTTAAGCTTTTACTCAATGTGCAGTCATATTGGAAGTCTCTTTTCCTTCTGTATTTGTGAACATTTTTCAGGATTAGTGAACTTATTTCCAAGGATTCTTGGGACTGCAAGAATTCTGCCTTTTGTTGTAAAGCATCTGCTACTGCACTTGAGCTCAAAACCAGTTCATTTTAAATTAAGAGGATTTTTTTACACTCTGTTGGAAGCACAGGGCTTATTCAACCCATCAGAGTTGGAACTGCTAGTGGAAGGCTTATTGTGTGTTTTTCTGATTGAACTGATGGCTTAACTGTGTAAAGTCTTTCATTCTGCTGGTATAAAAGCCTCACATTTGCACATCGGTTACCAGTGCCTTGTATATAAGCAAACCTCTCCAGTTTAAAATCCTTTATAGGAAATGCTTACCATAGTCCGCCACTGTTAACAGCTGCTCAAAGAGCTGCCAGTTTGTGTAGAGGGTAGCATCACTGCAGGTCATCTAATAGTATATTAAACACTCTCACTTAGACATTTAAGTAACTCTCCCCTAGTCCTTCACACCTTCGAAGGATCTGGTATAATAGATAGGTGTTTCCCTGTCACTTCTGTTTCTGGGCTGGTGGATGTGACCACCCTGATGTAGTGTAGTAACTGCCTTATGTTCACTGACAACCATTTAATTTTAGAACAGACAAACACATTATGTGAGAGATGTAGATACACAATGTCACTGGAGGCAAAGCTCTAATATACACACATGAAAAATGCAAACCAGGTTGTTAGTGTTACACCCAAAACGCTCACTACCAACACTAAGGAAGAAAGACATAAACCCACATATGCAGAGGTACTCACTTGTAATCTACCCAGACCTCCAAGACCTCATAAAAGCATCTCTAAGTGGCCCTGTGCACACTCAAAAAAGACAGCAACTTACAAAACTCTGAAAATCATCATAGACCTGCTTCCAAGCCCATAAGGCAACATACCACTCAGCCAAACATTCTAATTATTGGTAATTCCATTGTAAGACATATTGATATCCCTCTTATCAGGCTAAACAAGGAGAAAATAAATGTCAGCTGCCTGTCTAGAGCCAGGATTCACCATATCATGCATGTGGTTTGGTCTTTAAACCACAAATATCAATGTGACATGGTCATAGTCTATGTGGGCATAGATGACCAAAGATGTAACTCTCTGGACTATATGAAGAGAGACATGATGGAGCTTTCTGAATACGTGTCCCAGGCGGATATGAATCTAGCCTTGAGTAGCATCCTACCTTCACCAATGATGATGCCACAGTACCAGCAAAAAATGAATGGCTTCAACAACTGGCTTAGTTTCTGCTGTCACAACAAGAAGGTCCAATACCTGTCAGTCCGAGAAGACATGATCGACAAGCCACAATGCTTTGCCAGAGATGGTTTGCGCTTATCACCACTTGGCTTCTGGATACTAGCAAAAACTTTTTCTATGTCCATAGATCTTTTTTAGGCTGTGCCAAGTTGTTAAACCTGCTAACATAACAAAAATCACTCGCAACTACCTAACGGTACTGCTGCTCAATGCTAAGAACTGGAAGCACTTCTCACACTGGAGAACGCAGACATATGTGCAGTCACAGAAAAATGGATCAGAATCATAGAAAGCTCCCCTGTCTAACAAAGAGTAGAATGCCTTTCATGCATTTTGATCCCTTTCAGCTCAGGATAAAACAAAGGGAGGAAGTGTCTCAGTGTTCATAAAGGACAAGTACACTGCAAGACTGGTCCAACAACATGACTCGCTTGAGCTGCTCCATGCAAAACTAACCAGAGGTGTGACCCCCCCCCCATCCCTGCTAACTACAGATCCTCTAACATGAGTCTGGAAAACCATACCTCCTACCTAAGCCTACTTGAATATCCTAACATTCAGCCTAACATCATACTTATGGGTGACTTCAACTACTCCTCCGTAAAATGGGAGACTTACACAACCCATAATTTACTTGCTCAGAGGTTTCTGGACTTCAAACACCTAGTTAGCTCCTCAACTAGAGATACAAATATCCTAGTCCTAGTACTCATGAACATGAGGGGGATATTGCTCCCTCCCATACATTAACTCTTCCATTGTAGAATCTGACCACAAAATGATCTCCTTAGTATTAAAACTATCCTGGACCCCCCCCCCCATCAAACTCCAAACCTGTTAAGAACTTTGCTAAGGCCAACTACTTCAAACTAAGTGACAGCTTATTAAACTTCCAAACCCCTCTGAACCCGAGCTGTACACAAAACCACTGTACAACTGCATTCATAGCTGCATAAAGGAGGAAAGTACCTATCCATGTCAAAGCTATGATTACTGGCAAAAATAAACCACCCTGATGTTCCTCTAGCATAAATAAGCTATTCAACAAAAGGAAAAACAATCTCTCTAAAGCCAAGAAGGAACAGACAAAACAGTGCAAAAAGACACTTGCCAGTTTAAACAAACAAATTAGAGAGCTGGTCAGATTGGCAAAGCAAATTATGAGGCAAAGACAGCCTCCCAGCTGAAGGATAACCATAAGACTTTTTTTTTTTTTAATTATGTTTGTAACCTCAGGGGAAATGCTCAGCAATGTGCAGAGTTAATCATGAATAGCAACACTTACACCCAGCCAAAAACTATAGAAAACCTGCTGGCCAAAAAGTTCAGTTCAAACTCCTCCCACCACCTCCTACCACACCCAAAGAAATAACTGCAACCATCCTCCTACTGGTCATTACAAGGGACCAGGTCCTTACTACACTCACTGAAGCCAAAAACACAGCCTCCGTGGCTCCTGAAAACATTCCAGGATGCTTATTAAACAGTTTAAAACAGAATCTATCACAGTCACTAATCACAGCCTTTGGATGGGCTTTGTCCCAGAGGAATGGAGGACTGCAACAGTCATCTCTCTGCACAAGGGGGGCCCATCAACTGTCCCAGGGAACTGGAGACCCATAAGCTTGATCAGTCTTGCCTGCAAGGCCATGGATAGAATTATCATGGACCTGATCAATAATGACATAGGAACTCCCCAAAAGCTGGACCAGACCCAACTTGGCTTTGTCAAAGAGAGGTCTTGCCTGCTCAATCTGATGGACTTCAAGAATTCACAAGGGCCACTGATGAGGGTAAAACTGTACATACTGCTTATTCAGATCTGACCAAAGCTTTCAACACAATCCCTCACTCAGAGATCCTAGATAAACTTACCGAGTTAGGCATAAACCCCTGCATTGTCAGATGGATAGCCAACTGGCTGACTGACAGAACACATGTTGTCCCGATAGGTGAATCCATTTCCAATAAGAACCCTGTTACTATCAGTGTCCCACAGGGCTCAGTGTTGGAACCCCTCCTTTTTGGTATCTAAGTGAAGGCCAATGTTGGGGGCCTCTGGCTTACCAAGTTCAATGACAAGTGTAAGCTGGGAGCAATCACTGAATTTCCAAATGATATTAACATCCTACAAATAGGCTTAAAATGACAAACGACTAGTGCCAAAACCATGATCTGAGATTAAATATTAAAAGAAACATGTAATCATACCCTTTGGTAAATCAAATATCCCTGCAAATTATAATATTGATAGCACACTTCTAAAAGCAGATCCAGTGGTGAGGAACCTAGGAATACAAACAGACAGCAACCTAAACTTTGACCATTGGGTGGCTACAGTGGTGAGGAAATCCTTCTGTGTGGCTCAACTTATAAGTAAAGGCATGGCATCAAGATCAAAGGAAGCCATGGTGCCACTGTACTTGGACCTCATCAGACCCATAATCTAGTACAATACTCCCTTCTGTATGTACCTAATCATGCACTTGTACTAAATGGAATGGCCCAAGAGGTTTCTCCCTAAAGAATATAAATCATAAGGTAGATGTCTTATACAGACCAACTAAAGGCCATATCCTTTTACTTCATTTCATATAGTTTATTGAGAAGGGAGTTGTGCCTGACCTACAAGGTATTCTCTGATGCAGCCCTGATAAAAATGTTACACATTCGCAAAAAAAATTATACAAAGGTTGCACATTCCATGGACCTGAACTTGTTTCCACTATATAACTTTGGAATGCCCATGACATTTTATTTTTTTAAAACTTTACAGGTAAAATCAGGCCAATAAACCCAAATCCCACTAGCTGCAGACATGCATGTGTTAGCCTCTTTTTTTTTTACTTTGTCAGTATAGCACAAGTTGATATGTTAGGCTATAGTTTATAAACATAGAACTTAAAATCAAGCCTGAGGTGCATAGACATTAGGGAGCATACAAACTATACCAAATGACAGTCAAACCAAAATATAAGAAGGTCACACAGAAAAAATGTTCAGTAAAAACATCAAGAAAGATCAAGCCAAACTAGAGTCTTCACTGTGTAATACCTTAAACCTCCTGAGTGGCACAACCGGCCTTATGCATAGGTGAACAAGGTGATTGCTCTGGGTGTCATGCTTGATGTTCTTTGAGGGGTGCTCTTTCCCTGCTTATTTATTTTTAGAATAATATTTCTTTGCTCTAAAAAGTAAATAGCTTGCCTCAAAAAAAAAAAAAAAAAATTATGCCCAGGAATGTCGGGCAATTTAGCTCCACTTAATGCAAATCACATTTTTAAACATTGCAAGGTCATGAGAGTACAGAACTCACATCATTCAATGTAGGCATGAAGATGCAAAGGTGTACCTGAAGGAAACATTTTATATATATATATATATATATATATATATATATATATATATATATATGGATATGTATATATATTTATGGGTCCCCTTCAGAAGATTGAACTTTTAAAAGTTCAAATGGTCTGAATAGGGATCTCCATAGAGTGCGGAATGGGAAGATTTCTCTTTACTGCAATGTAGTGCGATCTCGGAGTTGGTATATTTAAATAGCGGGGGGTGTGGGGGTTGGAGGGGGACTTGCTTGTTTATTTTTTTTTCACATTTTCGAACATTCATATGTTCGATCATATGGTCTCGGCCATATGAATGTCAAACATTTGGGTGTTCGATTATGTGAAGTAGACCTATATATATATATATATATATATATATATATATATATATATATATATATATATTACCTGAAACAAAATTAGGGACATGCCGTAGAACAGAGTTATGAGTACACTGTGAGGAGTGGAATGGTCAGTAGTTGGGTATTATTTGAAAATAAGGTTGACACTATGATCTAAGTTTATAACAGCAGTATTTAAAATATGTCCCTTGTTTTGGGTCTTTGTTCCCCCATTATTTTTGGCTTTGTCCAAATTTCTTGTGCTAAAAGGTTGAGAGATGTGGAGAGATAAGCATTTTTGCAGTATTGTGTCTGGCTTTGTAATCTGGGTATATAGTTGATGTGAGATATGTGTTTTTATTTTTATAGGAATTCTGGCAGTGTTCAGCAGATATTTTGAGCAATATTTCTCTGGCTTTGTGATTTATGTGGCACAACTTGGATTGGCATACTTTAATGTGTTAGATAGCAAGTGGATAGGAGCGAAGCTAGACAACAAACAAATATGATTCAAATCCAACATAAAACCCTTCAGAGTTCCAAATATGCCAAGTAATCCAAATAGAACCACCAAGTCCTGTGGTATATATGTTCTTTATTCGACAGACAAGCGCTTTCGCTGAGTACAGCTTCTTCAGGTCAATTCAAAAAACAAAGTCAAGTCCCATAATATATAGGTAATCCAATTAAATTACAGCAGCATTATTGAAGCATTATTTTATATGTTTTTATTAACATCACATTTCCCTTTTAAATGTTTTTATTTAACATCACATTTCCCTTTTAAATGTTTAATTGACTCTGCTGTAATTTAATTGGATTACCTATATATTATGGGACTTGACTTTGTTTTTTGAATTGACCTGAAGAAGCTGTACTCAGCGAAAGCGCTTGTCTGTCGAATAAAGAACATATATACCACAGGACTTGGTGGTTCTATTTGGATTACTTGGAATATTTGGAACTCTGAAGGGTTTTGTGTTGGATTTGAATCATATTTGTTTGTTGTCTAGCTTCGCTCCTATCCACTTGCTATCTAACTGTTTATTTTATTCCTGGATAAGGAGCGTTTATCTGCAAGTGTCTCTCTCTACGTATTGAATACTTTAATGTGTGCTAACTTTTTGTAAGGACTGTAAAGCTGAAATATTGTATAGTTGTCAGACTCTCATTGTATCAGGGACAAATCCCAATAGAATTGGGGAAAATTTCAGAAATAACTGAAGACATTGACAGAATAAGAGAATTTGAATTAATATACATCTTTAGAAGTAAAAGAAGTCACTAACTCTAATTATTGTCATTATTTATTATAAAGTGTAATTCATCACATTTTCTCCAAAAGTCACATTTTTAAGGAGGGATTAAGAGGGACAGAGCCCAAATTTGAGTCAAAAATGAAGGACAGTTGAGAGGCATGCCATCAGATGTTGTGGCTATAATTTATGGCAAGGGGGTGGGGTTGAACGGATGGAATTAACAGAACAGACCATCTTGTTATTTGCTCAGTTTAAACATTCACTTTCTGGCTGAACTGGACTACTGTACATTTGTGAGAAGCAAAACAAACTACTTAAGTGGACAGCTGATATGCACACACAAAGTAGGTATAAATTGCTGTTTCTCCCTTTGTAGAGAAATGACCAGCTGCCTGCTGCCCTTTGCTTATTATTTTTGTTTTGCAGGACTAATGTGACTATGTGAAGCAATATAAAGGTGAAATACACGGTCATCCTCTTTTGTCATGATCTTACATCTAAATTGTACACAAAAGTGGCTATAGCTGTTTGATGGGGGCTTCTGGATGAAAATAACTGACCCTGTTGCCACTTGCTCAGTTTAACACTCATCCCTTAAAAAATAAGTGATAAATGCATCAGAGAATACCCAGACCCAAAGAACTGCTGGAGGCCCCCCGCTCACCAAGGCTGTATAAGTGGATTTTTACATGGGCTTAGTAATTGTCTCGGAATAACATCCAAAAAGTTCACGCACGCGGGACAGCGTGCGCAGCCCCAAAAAAACGTTTAGAACACAAAATGAACCAGCACATCAAGGATTGTACGATGATTTATTATTAAATCAAATAATAATGGTTGTAAGCCATTACAAAAACCAAAAGCAAACCGGTTTCGGCTACAAAAAGCCTTTCTCAATGCTACAAGAATTAATTACTAAAAGTTTCCACCATATCCACTTGGGTGTATATATACTAGAATCCTTAAAGGGACATACACATCTCTAACAAACATAGAGATAGATTAACTCTTTGATATTCATAAATTTTTCTATCACCTTAACATAAAAAAGCAAGTGATACTAATTACCTACATCTAAATATATATGGAATATAATAATAGACCATACATATTACTATCCAACTATCAAGATGCAGAAATGTGTAAAGGATAACAAAATACATTCAATTTGAACACTGTTGTTCAGATTCATTTAGTCCAGGCCTAAAGAGTCCACCCAATTTGATAATCCACAAATTTTCCATGGAATTAAGTTTGGTGTGCCATCCTGCTTTGAAACTTCTATGTAGTGTAATCCTGTCAATAATGGTAAATTTAAAGACAGCAGATGGGTGATCAATAACGTGTTTATACAGTGCATTAGTTAGACGTGTATATATATATATATATATATATATATATATATATATATATATATATATACTATTCTATTAGTAATTGTCTCTGCCATGAACCCCACCTAAAACAAGCCTGCTCATAGGTGTACATAGAAGGTCTCTGTTCTTGTATGGAGGGCTGGGGACGATGTCATTTTTTCTTTAATATTCCTCCCAAACCTCAGAGGTCACTGCATTTTGGGTTGGGATGGGGACAGTGTGGTCATTATTTCTTTTACTTTCCCTATAAACTTCAGAAGGCAACATAGAATGTTACTATACCTTGTATAGTAGCTCTGTACTGTCTTTTGAAGTAGCAAGTTGTAAACATTACTATAATCTTTTTTTTCATTTTTCTCACATTCAAACATCTAGTGCAACATATATATATATATATATATATATATATATATATATATGGATTCTCTTCAGGAGCTCGAATTAACAAAATCTCGAACTGCAAATAACCGAAACCAAAAGATCGAGTTTCGGAAACTTGAACTTCTGAAGCGAAACCAAAAAAAAATATATACCAACTCCAAGATCGCGCTACAGTGGGGAAATGGGAAATCTCCTGTCTTGCGCTGTATGCGGAAGCGCAAAACTGGTGATTTCTCATTTCCTGTCAACACCGCAAAAAAAACAAAACATTACGTACACACGCAATGTATTAAGGCAAGCAAACTCTTATTTTTAAACACTACACATATTCGATTTACTGAAATCTCGATCATATGGTCTCGACCATATGAAATTCGAGATTTCAGTAATTCGATTATGTGAAGTGTTCCCATATATATATATATATATATATATATATATATATATATATATATATATAGGAGGCTATCTCTTTGGGAAGAGTGTATAAGCATACCACTTAGATATGTCTGACAGCAAATATGTTGTATACTGTTCTTTTTGTCTTTTTAGTTTTGCCCCAGTCTGATATGAGAAGGGTACACAAAAGGTGGCTACCTTTTGGGAGTAGGGGATGAGTAGGCATGTGGTATATAAATATGATGGCAGCAAATTGAAATATGACTGTAGGCATTAATGCCTTCATTTCAACTCCAATTTAACACAAGGGGGGTAAATAGAAAGTAACTATCTATTTTGAGGTTGGGGGTTGCAGGCAGGTACTATTCCCAGGTAAATGTATCCTAATAAGCATTTGCCTTTCAAAGTTTATTATGAAGTTGTCATTAGAGTCAGAGTTGGTCATTAAAAGTTGGATACAACTTATTCCACCTTTGAAACCAAAAATTAAGATTGTTATTTGCATTATATTTAGAGTCTTTGGCAAAGAAATTAAGGGACTCAAATTCAAGTATATAACTGATATGGCAATAAAGACAAGTTGGCTTTATTTCCAGATAATATTATTTTGTACATGATAAAACCAGAAAAGGACATTGGGGAAGCTCAACAAAAACGGGAGTAGGATTTTAGTATGCAGATCTTTTAGGAGAATAACAATAATCATACTATACTCATAGACTAGCAGAAAGTATTCTAAGCACTAAGCCAACACTGTAGTGGAGAAAGAAGGTTCTGCCATTTGGAGTGACTGCAATTAGGGGTAAACAGAATAGGCAAGAGGGAGCATGAATTCACTGGAGAAAACTGATAAAGGAATCAAGATATTAGCAGCAAACAGTTACAGAGGAAAGGTAACACAAGGGAAGAGGTCAAGAAGTTTTTAGACTGCATTCTCCATCAAGGATTGATACCAGAGTATAGGCAAAGATAAATGGATGGAGGAATCCTAAGTAAAAGACTAGCACTGGTAGAGTTTTTAGTTGAATCTAGAGCAAAAGCTTCTGTTAACAAAAGGGATAATTAGTAGGGCATATAAAATATTGCAAGATAACTATAGGAAAAGTTGCAGGAAAAAGCAGAGATGAAGAATGAACTTCTTTCCATAATCATGTTTTTTGTTCAGGGAATCACTGGAGGAAAAGATTGTTTCAAAAACTTTAATGTGCATCTTGAAGCATCTAGATACCTCCTGGATTAATGCTGTTATTCCCACTGCAGTTATTACAGTGCAATCTTGGTTAGTTAGGATATGCTGAAAGGATACACAGAAAAAAAATAAGACAATTTCTTTCTTTGATCATGGTTTTTGTGCAGGCAGTCACTGGATGGAGAGGTTGTTTAAAAACACTAAATGCATCTCAGAGCATCTAGAAACCTTATGCCTTCTGGCTTAATTAACTTGGAACTCCCTACCCTCTGCTATTACCTCAACAGACTCATAGGTTACATTTAAAAGACTACTCAAAAAACACCTAAAACTCACATGGATGTGTTTATGTTCACCCCTAGGCTAACCTCCCCAACCATATCCACCCTTTTCTCTAAACTTATGGTATCTGTTTCAAAACTATACCGCTAAGAAGAACTGCAGCTTTTTTTTTTTTAATTTCTAGCTTCCAAACAGTAACATATCTACACCTGGCCCCTCTCAGTTAGTACCTATACATATAGGGGTACTAAAACACTGCTAAGCACAGTTTCTTTTATAATTTTCTTTTCTTTTTCCATCTTTACACTTGCTTTTATATCTAGTCTTTATATCTTACCACTCATCAATCTAACTGTATAAAATTGTAAAAGCTGCAGCTTTCAAGATGCAACTCTCACATTTGCATCTTATTCTGCAATTCTTATGTATTGGCTCATTTTAACTGTAAAAATCGTAAAAGATTTTTTTTTTATTCTATGTATCTAATTTTAATGTTCATGCTTATGTGCTGTCTATGTAAATATGGTTGCTGCTGTTATACTTCTTATAATTGCTTGTAATCGATTTGTGGAGCTTTTCTTCGCGGGCCTCCACTGAAAATGGACATGTATCCAGTCAGACTCTCCCAGTCAACAAATGTAAAATAAATAAATAAATAATAAAATATATAAATTAATGCAATGATTTCCACTGCAGTTATTACAGTGTAGTCTTGGTTAGTTGGGCTGTGTTGACAGGATGCACGTGAAGACCTAATTTGTTTCTTTGATCATATTTTTATTCAGGAAATCAGATGAAAAAGTTGTTTAAAAACTCTAAAATGCATCTCAGGGCATCTAGAAACCTCATGACTTCTGGAGGCCTCACGATCCCCAGATACCAGCTTAATACTGTTATTTCCACTGCAGTCATTACTGTGTATTCTTGGTTGGTTGGGATGTGCTGAAAGGATACAGGTAAAAACAAAGTAGAAAATTAAAACTCAGCTTCTTTTTTTCTTTGATCACTGTTTTGTTCTGACAATCATGAAATGAAAAGGTTGTTTAAAAAAACTGTAAATTGCATCTATGTGTATCTAGACCCCTCGTGGTCCTCTGACCCCTTGCGTAATGCAGTTGTTTCCTCCATAATAGTCAGAGCACAGCCTTGCCTAGACAACATGTTGATTGAATGAATACACTGCAGAATGAATGAATGAATAACTGTAAGGAAAAAAACTGAAGAGTAAGACAAACTGTGAGGAAAAAGAAAGTAAAAAATAAAGTAATTGGCAGAGGTGCACCAAGGAGCTTTTTTGCTAGGATGCACTTTACCAACGTCCAGCCCTGTATAGTGGAGGCCATTGAGATATACGCAAATGACCCCTTAAGGACTTACCAGTGGCATGAAAATAGTAACTGCAGTGTACCTTCTTTATGTCCACTGTGCCTGCCTTATGTAAATTGCATGTTGCATTCCCTTAGGTCAGAAAACTACTTGAGAACCAGCCTGTATATATGACATCCTTTTTTTCCTATTATCTTTATTTGATATTTAAAACATTTTGTAATAACAACAATAACTTGAAAACTATACCTAACAATAGCACAAACCGTATAAACAAACAAAAAAACTATGTCCACAATAAATAAATGTTACTCGCCAGAGAAGGTTATTCGTAATGAAAAGTTTTAGCAGGATGTCAACAATGTATACAAACATAATAATAGGAAAGCCCCTTTATAAGGTGTCCTAATAAAAAGTTTACAGAATTAAAGGGCAACATTAATTAACTTTTATAATTAAATTTGGAAATCTATTACAAGATACAATTAACTGTTTTTTCAATATATTTCATAATATGAACGTATAATGTGACTGGCTAAATACAATTTATATGTTGTTATATAATTAACAGCCATTTGCTTAAAAGCCTCCCATGAAATGTTTGACCTATCTATCCAGTTTTGGGTAACAAAGAGTTTAATCAATGAAAATATTGTAATTAAGATATAGATATCTTGTTGGTTTAAGCTGGACATGGGGATACGTAATATTGCAAATTCCCAACACAAGAGTAGATTTCTCATAACTCATTTTCTCTAATTTGACTTTCAGGGAGCACTATAATTTGTAAGAACCTTTACAGCTCCATACTATATGTAGTAGATCAGCTTTTGGAAATTTACAAAAGGAACAGTCAGGGTGATACTGAGGAACAGAACTTATTAAGAATGACTGGAGTTACATAGGCATTATTAACTGCCAGGAGCTGTGGGTACAAGAGTTTTTTTCATAGGTAATAATTTTGAAGTTAGTTTGAGAGATTGGATTTATTGATTGTTTGTAATTAATGGACTTAGGTTAGACCAATAATTAGAAAAAAATAATTGAATTTTGATATTTTAGAGATGACATTTAATTTGTATGAATTGGATATAATCTTTCGCGATATGAAAGCCTTCCATAGCTGTTTACATAATGATATATTATCACTGTTGATATTAGATTCATTTAGAAACATTGATATTAGTTCTCTTGTTTTGGAATGACAGTAAAATTATTTGGCAAGTTTCAAGTTTTTTTAACTTGCTAATTGACAGTTTCTATAAAAATAAAGATCTAAAATACATTTATCTTTAACATGCAGGCAAATACAGAAGTTTAGCATTTGATTATTCATTCTTAAATTAGGGTTAAATTGATTGTTTGCAGTAACATAAATGAATTTTTTTACACCTATCGGTTCAATTAGGCTTTGTATCATTTTTATCTTGTGTGCTAAAAATGTTTGTATTTTGGGATTTTTTTACAATTTTCTTCTTTGATAAAGGGAAGAGCTCTACGGTTATACTGGGATTTACATACATGATTAGACCAGATCTTCAACCATATGTGACTCCATGAGTTTGATTTAAGGCTACATTCTCATATCATAATTAATCTATTAGAATTTATTATATCATAGTATAATTTAACATCTGGAAGGCCCAGACCTCCATGGTTATTAAGAGAAGTTAACTAACTGATTTTAGGGACTATATAAACTTGGATAGACTGGCCATGATATTCTGAAATAATTTAAAGTGTAGTAGTAGATTAGATGAAATAAACTGAAATAATAATCTAGTAAGTATATTCATTTTAATGACAGAGACTTTAGATAACAGATAACACAGGAAAATTTAATTTATTTAATTTAAAAAATGTCATGTTCAATATTAGACCATGATTTTGCTGGAATGTCTTTGAAGAAAGAAGTATGGCATGATGGAAACTTATACCCAAGTACTTTAAAGAGTTTTTTACCTTACTTTCAGATTCAGGGTAAAGACAAGGAAATCTATAGTTAATATCAAAAGAAAAAATAGTCATTTTAGAAAGATTTAGCCTGTAGTGAGAAAAGTTTGAGAAAATATCAATATTATATAACATTTTTGGTAGCTCTGTCTTGGTAGCATAAAATACAGATTTAGACCATCAGCAAAATCTGTTATCAGTATGGGAATATTACAGGTGACTGGTATAAGGTGAAAAGACTTTTGTGTTATGCAAACTAACAGTGATTCTATATAGAGGTTAAATATATAGGGTGAAAGAGGGCATCCCTGCCTTGTGCCATTAAGTATTTTGATTGGCGAAGAAAACATTTTGTTAATATTCAAAGATGTTTGTGCATTAGCATAAACAACTTTGACTAAATTAATTAAAGAGCTTGGAAATCCAAAGTATGACATCACTGTGAATAGAAAATCTATATTTAACCATTCAAAAGTTTTCAAGGCATGTAATGTTAGTGAGAAGAATGATAACTTATAATGTTTAGAAAGTGGCATTAAAGGATCTAGTGTTAATTTATTGTCACAACTTTGTCTAGCTTGCATAAAACCACATTGGTAAGGAGAGATTATATTTGGTAGAGTTTATTTTAATCTATTAGCTAATATCAGAGCAACATTTATAAGACAAATTGGTCTATAATTCAAAGGATTATTAAGGTTTGAATTGGGTTTTGGGATAAAAATAGTTTTTGATTTATTAAGATAAAGATCTGATGTACGCTTTTCTCATACATATTTAAAAACACATAGTACAATTTTTGAGATAATTTGAGCAAACATTTTATATATAAGGCCATCCAATCCAAGTGACTTAACAGTTTTGAGATCTTTATTTGTAAAATTTCTTGTTGATTAAATGGCATAGCAAGCATATTCAGCTTCTCCTGGGAGATTTTTGGAAACTCTTGTTGAGAGTGGGTAAGGTTGTGCTCTCCATATAAATTTGTGTAGATTTGAACAAAGATCTTCATAAT
Organism: Protopterus annectens; assembly: GCF_019279795.1. Taxonomy (NCBI): domain Eukaryota; kingdom Metazoa; phylum Chordata; order Ceratodontiformes; family Protopteridae; genus Protopterus; species Protopterus annectens. The sequence goes on from NC_056745.1 coordinate 758,096,429, forward strand.
TTCTTCTCTAGTTTTATAATAATTATCCTAAAACAAAATTTCAGTTATTAAGAGAGCAGATTTGTTTATATTTATGAGTCTTGCTAGAATATAAAATGTTTTTGCAAGTAAGTCTTCAACTTTGTGGGCTAACTATGTTAACAAGAATAATAAACTAACTACACCATTAATCTGTAACTGATAGATTTTTTGCATTTCTCTGTGTGTGTATATACTTTGTGGTAAGCGAAATGTAAATTTGGGTCTATATTATAACATTGAAGTTCGTAAACATCGAATGTTATAATATTGAACCCCAAACACCGAAATCTGAAAACATCGAACAGTCAGAATAGTGATTTTTTTTCCCAGGGAAAAAAATCGCTATTCCGAGAAACATACACACAACGCAAACACAGACAAAAAAACAGCAATCCACACACACATACACTTAAAATCCTACACCTAAACCTAAACAAAACTTTACATACAATATTAGCTATCCACTCACCTTAACTCAACCCTAACCCTAAGGTCCGTCACTATCGCACACTCACCTCACCTGCGCCCTAACCCTAACTCACCTAACCCGCCCCTAACCTACACACAACCACACACTTACCTGACCCACTCCCTAACCCTAACTCACCTAACCCACCCCTAACCTGCACGCAATCGCACACTTACCTGAACCCGACCCGTAATGTTCCAACATATCGAACACTGAAAACAGAGAAGCCACAGCAACATTCGATATTATAACATTCGATCCGATCTTTGTAAAATTCAATGTTATAATATAGACCCGTAACCTTATGGATATAATAACTTTTTTGCTCTCTGTGCTTGTTGTATTACAACGGACTAATGCCTAAACATAAGAGATGTGCTATATAAATTATATATATATATATATATATATATATATATATATATATATATATATATATATATATATATGGGTCTACTTGAGATTACTGAAATCTCAGTAGACTGACACAAAACAGCGAGGTGAAAAGCTCGATGTGCCAGATGACTGACACGTCAGCATGCCGACTTCCGAATGGTCGAAGGTCCAACTTGAGCAGAACAGGAAATCCGCTCTATTGGACATTGTAATGTGATCTTGGAGTTGGTATATTTAAGTTACGGGGGGGGTATGGGGGTGCAGGGGGGCATAGCCCCCCCCTGCAACAATGTGAAATGTTAAGGTAAGTGTTTCAGATTTTTTCTTTGTAGTGTATGTTTGTTTTAGTGGTAAGGGTTTAGTTTACTGTAGATGGTGGGCAGCGTGTGAGTGAGGGGAACTAGGTAGTTGTTATGTTAAGTGTTGTGTTTTTTCTTTTTCTTTTGTATGTTGTTTGTGTGTGTTGTGTGTAAATTTTATGGACGTGTGTCGAGGTTTTGAAGTGTCGGTATTGTGTGTGCCGGGTATGTGTGGTTTCGGTGTTGGGAAATGGTATTTTCGGCTCAGTGTTTTGCGTGTTGGTTATGTGGGATGTAAGGTAAGTGCAGTAGACCCATATATATATATATATATATATATATATATATATATATATATATATATATATATATCAATATGCACATCAGAAGATTATCCACATCACTGATGAATCACAGAAATGTATCTTTTGTATTTATTAGCTCAACTAAGAATCCTTAATATTTAATATTTTTTTGATATTTATAAATGTTTTTACTAATTCAGATATGTCTTAATACGATGTTTATTTTATATGATTTGTTATGATCCATATACCTTAGGAATTTGGAAATGACTAATTAAGGTGATCATGTGATACCTTTTTAAAAGTATTTAACTAATGTTTTTATAATTACATTTTAGTTCAGAGGAAGTTCTGTTAATAAAATTAAAGAACAAAAGTGCTAAACTTAAAATTTGTGCAGTTGTATGTTACATTTAACAAACGTTACGGCTGAATTTTTACAACTTTGACTTTATCAACTTTAATGAAAGCTGTTACTTAATTCTAAGTGTTTTAGTTGAGCTGGTTCCACTGTTTTGGTCATTGTTTGTGATGTTTGCAGAGTGGAAGTTGGCAGTGGTTCAACTGTGGGATTCCTTGACAGCGGTTCGGATGTTAACCTGGACTCAACTGTACATTCCATATCTAATGACTTGTTTTGACGGATTTAGGTCAGTCATTTAATAATTTGGTCTTCAGAGCACAGACAGTTTTAACATCCATCCAGAGTGGTAATCTTGGATCTAAATGTATTGGAATGGATTCTAGCAAGGTGAATTTTGAATACGAGTAAAAAGGAGTGGCTCAGAAAGTTAATTTTGGGTAACTTAATACTCCTGTTTTTCATTCGGACATGCAGCTGCTTTGATGTGGATAATTTTATACAGGTGAGCACTAACCCATTTGTATCTGTTGAAACTGTGCCAGTTAATCTTCAAACTGATGTTAGTTCTTTAAAAGAATGTAGACTTAAAGTCTTTGAACTTGAGAAACAGTTATTTAAATATAAACTTTCTGAACTTGAAATATTTTATATAGAGAACTATATAGCTATTTAGCAAGTTCGGTTTGGGTTAAGAATTTCAAATTTCCAAAAAGAACTCAGAAAAATTATGGGCTATACAACAGGTTGGTTAAGTTGTTTAATAACATTGGCATTGAAATAACAATTTTGATTATTGAATATAAAGATCAACTAAAATGTCTAAAAGATACCATTAAAAATCTGGATGACTTTATAAATCAAACATTTTATGGATTGTTTGCCTGAATGCAATCATATCGGGGCCAAATTAGATAGACTGTGCTATTATAGTACAGAGGAAGAAGAAATAACTTAATAGAGATGCCAATGCTTATGCTACTAGAAAGCATATCTCATTAGTAAAGCTGATGGGATGGAAAGGGAACATGCATTTGAAAACAATCAACAGGTATCTGGTAGTAATGCTGACAATACAGGAGAACATATTGTAGCAATTGTACAATGTCTCCAGGTTTTAAATACAATGTTCACAGACAATATCAACACCGGTAATAACTCTGGTATGTTGACCTATAGCTATGCTGATGCAGTCAGGTCATCCTCTCCTTTTTGAGATCCTATGATGGGGAATCGTAGAAGGAATCAAGGATCACTGAGGGGCAAGCGGAAAACAAAAGGACAAGGTAGGGGGAAATGAGAGTCTTTGACAATGATGGCATTTTTTTTTCATTTGGAACTTTAGTAATTTTGTTCTGAATGAAAAATATCTGGCTGTTTTGGAAAAAGGGGCAAACGGAAAACAAAAGGAAGCGGGAGGGGGGAATGAGAGTCATTGACAATGTTGTTTTTTTTAATTTGGAACTTTAGTAATTTTGTTTTGAATGAGAGATACCTGGCTGTTTTAGAAAAAGGTCTATCATTTATTCCAACCTGTAGATCAAATTTAGTTAATACTTGAAATGAACTTCAGGCTTTTTGTACATAACTTAAACCATAAATACATCTTAAATGATGTTAATGTTGAACAAGACGGTTTATTATTACAAAAGAAAAGTTCTTTTAATCCCAGTCTCCATCACATGCTTCAGATTAATCTTGAGTCTTGTGAGAAGGAAATTAGGAATTTGTTAACTTCGCCATTACTATTCAATTATTACAGTTTGACATTTGTTGAAAATCAGGTCTTGATGGATCTTGCATTTTTCTGCCTAATTTAACCTTAAAAAACAAAAAGAAAACAAAAAAATACTATCTGTTTGCTCATTTCCTGCCTTTTTCTATACTAGAATAGTTCAGATCCCAGATTTGCTAGTTTCAGGACTTTATTTTTGTGTTTCCGAGTCGTCCAGACCTTGCTGTGGTAGAGGGAAGTCTTTCTGCTTATCAGTGGGAGTGGTAAGCATTGAGCTGCCTGTCACTAGAGGAGTGGTTTCCAGCTCAGGAATTGTACCTTATTGGCCATTTGGGGCTGCTTTTTATCCCTTTCAACTTTCTGTCTTAAAAATCCATGTTTGTGTGGGTTTGCGCATCGCCGCTTATCTAGTTTTAAACTATTACTGGCGTCAGAAAGTCTGCTCTTCAAATTTTCCCTTAGAACTAGCCAGTTTTTCAGGTTTAGCACTCAAACCTGTTTCTTTCAGCTCAACACTTGCTTAGAACTCATTGTAAACACTAGATATTCTATAAATTGCTACAGAACTCACCATCCTTACTAAGTAGAGGAAAACAGTTTTAGTACTTAAATAAATAAGCACCTATCCAGGCATGTCTAAGGGTCAGCGCCTGGTGTTTTTTCCTGTACACCTGGTGAATCTGGGCATCTTGGGGTAATGTAGCAATTGCCTCATGTACCCAGACAACCCTCTCCTCCTACCACCCAACACTACAACCTGTGAGAAATGCACTTATATAGCCAAGCTACAAGCCAAGCTCTCTCCAGCCAAGACTGGACTAGTCAGTCAAGAGGAGAAGGTAAACACCCACACCACACCACACACAACACATAGTCATTCAAAAACGACACCACCAAAACCCACACACAGTAACACAAAACACACACCCACAGTCATAGAGGCTCTTAATATAAATCTGCCCAAGCAACAGAGACCTCCAAAGCTGAAACGCAAATAACCACCACCCCCCAACACAACTCAAGTGACACACAGCTCACAAAACCAGTGTACCAGTCAACCTCAGCCCCTAAGGCAAAACAACGTACCAAACACACTAGTCATAGGTGACTCTATTGTCAGGCACATTGATGTCCCATTCACCAGGCTAAACAAGGAGAAAATTACAGTCAGCTGCCTGTTGGGTGCCAGGATCCACCACATAATGCATGCACCCAGGTCACTCCACAACAAGTACACATACGACTCTGTCATTGTCAATGTTGGAGTGAATAACCTAAGATGTACCTCCCTGGACTACATGGAAAGAGACATGGAGGAGCTCTTGGATCTTGTAGCCCAGGCAGGTATGAACCTAGTCCCGAGGAGCATCCTGCCACCATAGCCCAGAATGATACCACAGTACAAGGCCAAAATGATTGACTTCAACAATCGGCTAAGCTTATGGTGTCATTCTAAGGGGATCCAATATCTGTCTTCCTGGGATGACATGACTGAGAGACCATGATGCTTTGCCAGAGATGGCCTGCACCTGTCGCCCCTGGGATTCTGGATACTGGATAAGGCTCTTGCCACCCCTATAGTGCCTTTTTAGGCAAGGTTCAAATGACATAAATACCACCATCAATGCACAAGCAAGCAAAATCTGAGGATAATGCTATTCCATGCTAGAAGCTTAACTCTCAAAGTGCACTCACTCGAGGCACTCTGTAAAATGGAGAACATAGACATCTGTGCAGTAACAGAGACCTGGTTCAAGGCTCCAGAGAGCACCCCTGCAATACCAAGCTACAATTCATACCACAGCTTTCGGCCACCTAACCTGGTCTGAAACACTAAAGGCAGAGGTGTATCCATATTCACCAAGGATATCCACACCTCCAGGCTAGTTGCCCAACATAATGCATCTGAAATTCTCCTGGTGCAACTAACACTAGGCAAGACTGCAATCCAAATTGTAGCTTACTACAGATCCCCCACCATGCCCCAAGATTCCCACTCCACTTTTCTTAACATACTGGAAAATATTAAGGCACAACCAAAAACCCTAATACTGGGTGACTTCAACTACCCCCTCCATTAACTATTCATGTACCAACACATTTGCTCAACATTTTTTGGAAATCATAAATTCCAATTCCTTGGATCAACTTATCCATACCCAACCAGGGGCACCAATGTCCTAGACCTGGTCATTACCAACATGGGCAACCAATGCTCCACACCAGAGGTCAGCTCCTCAGTCAGAGCCAACCATAAGCTAATCAAAGAGATATACATCCCGCCCCAAACCCCCATTAAGGTAACCACCATAGAAAACTTCTCCAAAGCCAACTTCATGCTTCTTAAGACAGAAATGGCAAACTTCATGATACCCATGCAGATGGAAAGTAGAAGTACCACTGCTGAATCTTACACCAATGCACTGTATGAACACATACATGACTACATGGACCGTGCCATCCCAAATAGAACCAAGACACTCTCCTCAAAAAAACAAAGCCAATCTGGTGGTTCCCTACCATAAACAAACTCTACAACAGAAGGAAGAAACTGTTGCAAAAAAAGAGTAAAAGAACCTCCCTTGTCAGCCTCAGTAAAAAGCTGAGATTCCTCTTAAATTCTCCAAAGCTAGTTATGAAAACAAACTCACCACAGATTCTAAAGACAACCACAAGGCATTCTATAGTTATGTCAAGAATCTCAATGGCAACACTCAGATCTGCTCTCAGTTACAGCACAATGGCACTACATATACAGAACCAACTGATATTGTCAGCATCCTGGCAGACAGGTTCAGTGCTAATTTCACCCCCCTTTCACCCCCTAAAGGGCCAATCTCAATACCAGAAGAATGCCAAGTCCCGGTAATCATAGCTGCACAGGTAAAAACAGCACTCTCCAAAGCCAAGAATACAGCATCCATGGGACCAGACAACATCCTGGGCTGTGTTCTGCATGAACTACAAAACAAACTGGCACCCCACCTAAGTACCAGGTTCAATCGTAGTCTCACTTCAGGCTTTGTGCCTACTGAATGGCGCACAGCTACGGTTATCCCACTCCACAGGGGGGGATCCACCACGGACCCCAGGAACTACCACCCTATTAGCCTGACGAGCCTGATCTGCAAGGCCCTGGAACTTATAAACAAAGACATAGGTAACCTTCAAATCCTGGACTCGATCAAGTTTGGGTTTGTGAAAGGCAGATCATGTCTCCTAAACCTGATTGACTTCTTTGAAGCAGTCACCAGAGCCATGGACAAGGGTAAGGTGATTCACACAGCCTATCTAGACCACGCCAAGGCCTTCAACAACACCATCCCCCACTCTGGAATTATAGATATACTCACTAAACTGGGCACAAATCCCTATAGAACGTGATGGGTTGCCAACTGGCTCACTGACAGAACCCACACCGTGAAAGTAGCAGACTCCAAATCTGACTCCAGACCAGTGACAAGTGGAGTACCACAGGGTTCAGTCCTGGGTCCCCTCCTGTTTTGCATCTACTTCTCTGAAGTTCAGGCCAACACAGAGGGTCTATGGCTGAGAAAGTTCGCAGATGACTGCAAAATGGGAGCCATTATTGAATCCCCAAATGATGACATTCTACAAAACGGCCTCACAGACAGATTCTTGGTGTCAAAGCAATGGCCTCAAGCTCAACGCCAAAAAATGCATAGTCATCGCCTTTGGGGAAAAACCCTGTGCCCATGAACTAACACATAAATGGTAGTCCACTTAATACCGAAAGTGTGATAAGAGACCTTGGGACACAGGTGTACAGTAGTCTCTCCTTTGATAACATCACTACAGTAGTCAGGAAATAATCCTACATGGCACACCTCATCACAAAAGGTTTCTCATCCAGAAAAAAGGAGGTCATTATTCCTCTCCACTCATCCCTCATTAGACCTATTATAGAGTACAATGCCCCATTTGGTATGTATCTCAAAACACATTTACAACAACTGGAAAGCCCACAGAAATACCTCACAAAGAGGACCACTGGCCTCAAACAGATGCCCTATGCAGACCACCTCAAAAAACTCCAGCTCTACTTCGTTGCATATCGCCTACTCAGAGGCGATCTCTGCCTAACATACAAAGCCATGTCAAACCCAGAGCTGTTAGACATGCTACACTTAAAGAAATCCCAATCCCTCCAAGCCACATGCTCTGGGGACATAAAACTTGTCACCACAATAAACAAAACATGCTGGAGGGATAGGCTCCTGTTCCAGAGACTTCCCATACTCTGGAACAGACTGCCCATTCATGTCAAGCAGAGCACCTCATTAGCCCTCTAAAAAAATCTTGACGATTGGATGGGAAATAGGAAATTCACCTGGGGATCACTTCGGTGGCTCTGCTCAACAGGGGCACAGAAAAATAATTTGTTTGGATGGAGAAAGCCAGGGAATCTTTATGGCTAGGCTTATATAGGCCTTAGAGTTGACAGAGTAGTACCTACCTATGAACATATGTATGCCCGAGTTGTGTATTATGAAAACAGATAAGGGTAATGGGATGGTTTTAATGAATGTGGGACACTACATTAATGTTCTCTCTGATATTCTTTCAGATACTGATTGATATGAACCTGTTTCTTTGAATGAAATAAATGTGTGTTTCAGTATGGTATACACAGCATTGTTAGACTTATTATATGATGCACAAGTGGATGCTAAGTTGAATCATTTTTTGTGTGTGTTATTTCTGAAATTAGGTACTTTTTTGGCATCCCAAAAATGCATAAGTTTGATATTGAAGACATTTTTCCATCTTTTAAACCAATTATTTCTAATGATGACGCAAAGTTTATTTAGATATTTTTAGACTCTGTTATAAATCCAGTTATACAAAATTCAAGTTTCTATCTTAGGGATTCATGGGAATTCCTTGATTTATTAAGACAGTATTGCTTTTTTTTTCTGTGGGTCAAGAAACATGTATGTTCACTGTAGATAACACTTCTTTATATACATGTATACCTAAAAAAGAAAGGCTTGAATATATTAGGAATCTCATGGTTAAATTAATGAAGATAGATGGGAGTTTTGTTTTATGCACTTTAACAGAACTTGTCTTGGATAAGAATTTTTTTGTGTTCAACAAAGATTACTATAGACAAAAACATAAGTGGTGATGGGTGCCAGGATAATATAAAAGCAGTTGAATGGCTTGGTACGGTATTCTGAAGAAGTCTCTGAATAAGCAGAGATGAAAGCACTTAATTTATTGACTTTCTTGTTTTATTTTAAAAAAAAAGTATATTGAATAAAGCTCTTCCATAGACCTGGCTTTATAGTGTACTTTTTGGGAACCCCAGCTCTGCTGAGTGCCTTTTGGTGTTTATTAGTTGTGACTGTGTGCATTCTTATGGGTGCCCAGGATGGCAACATCATATGCTAATGCAGTTATGGGCAGTTGGAAACAGGAACATCTTTGCTTTAACAGTTTATTTTAGAAAGTGGGATTTTAAAAATGTTATATTAATGATTTTTTTTTATTTGGTCAAATAGCTAAGAAAAACTTGATATTTTTATTCAGGATCTTAGTGGTAGTACTACCTTTCCTAACTTTAAGTTGGGATACAAAGGTGACAGAGTGAACGTTTTGGATTTAGAAATAACAATGAATGTGACATTGGGTTTTTGATAGTATTATATATAGAAAAACACTTTTGTTAATAACTACCTTATGTACAACAATCAGCACCACACCCTCATGAAGAAAAATGTGGCTAGGGGGTCAGTTTATTTGTATTAGTAGGCTCATTAGCTCGAATAAGAATTTTGAATGTGAAATAAAACATTTGAGAACTTTTTTTTTTAGACAGAGAGTACACAACTTTATATCTTAATGTCACAGAAGAAGTAAAGGCTTTGAGAAGTCCTAAGTTTCCACCTATATTAATTAGTGGTATTCCTTCCTTCAATAACAGTGACAGACAATATAATATAGGGAAGTGGTTCATTGGTTTTTCCTTACCTATTTCTTCTGATGCAACTAGAATTAGAAAAATTTTAAATAACTAGAAAATAGTTGCAGGAAATAGAGACCTCAATGAAGTATTAGGAAATGTCCCTAAGTTTCGTCACAAAAAAGAATTCTGATTGGAAAAAGTTCTTTGAAAGCAGTCCTACTAATGATCCAAATATTAAGAAAGGTATGTTTAAATGCAATGGATGCAATCAATGTAGATTCATTAATGAAGGTTAAAATGTAGTTTTAAAACACAATAATTTGCAAATTTGGTCAAAAAGTAGATTCACGTGTAACAACATATGTGGTCTATCTGGCCTCATGTGACACATGTCACTGTTTTTATAGAGACAAGACCATCAGAAAGTTGAGTAAGAGAATCTCCGAACATGACCTGCCCATTACAAATAAAGACAAAAAAATGCTTTGGCAAAGCATGTTGAAAGCTGCAAACATTTTAGTAAAGTTTTATTTTTTTGTGGTAGAGCTTGTAAAACCAGTTCCTTTTAGTGGCAATGTGAAAAATTAGCTTGAGGTCAAGGAGTTGAACTGGAAAATATTTTTACAAGCAGATAATCTGCCAGGTGTCAATGGATCCATTAATATCAAATGTCTTTTGAAAAGTTAAAATAAGTATTTTCATTAATATATATTTAAATGTTTGTTTTAATATTAAATGTTTAGTATTCAATGTTTTCTGATATTTATGAATGTTTTTAAGGGCACCTTACAACCAATCAAAGTGGGAGTGGGATGGAGGCGATAGAACCATTATTAATGGAGTATCCAATAAAAATCATGTTTGCCATATTATCATGAATAAGGAAAGGGATTTTAAAATGTATAATTTTACTGATTTTGAAGTCCCTACTGAGAAAGCAGTCTTTTTAGCTAAAGGTATGTCTTTTGTCATTTCACATACAGCTAATGTTTTAATCAATCTAAAACATTACGTTAAAAAATTGAACTTTAGCATTATGCTTAATAATTCTTTGACTACTAGTTGACTAGTTTTAATCTTAGGATAGCAAATTCTGTGTCTCACAATTAAATAATTTGAGCAGTTATTACATGCATGACCTTTGTGATTTTCTACTCATTTGCTGATATTTTTAAAACTGATGACCAGCCTAATAAATATCGATTTATATGTTATAGGCATAAGACAATGGTGCAACATTTTGGTGATTTTTAAAGGAGTCTTGCTATCCAACATTCATAGACTACCTTGACTAGAACTTTTCCCAATGGATGTATTCCATGTAGAAATTGCACCTACTGTCACTTTATAAGAACTGTACAACACGTAAGTGACATGAGATACAGGAAAACTAATAATTATCATTTTAAGCATACACCAGTGGTATTGCTTTCTTTTTTTATGAGCAAAGACAAAGTTGTTTGCATTGGTACAATTAAGATGGTATGGTTAGATATAGTAACAGGAAAAATACAATGGATAATTAGGTTGGGGGGCCTTTTTTCACCAAGGCTTATAAATATTTATATTTATTAAGGATTCGTATAAACATTTTGCTTTGTTATATCCTTTACCACAACAACCCAGCCACTGGGGATGCACAAGCCAGTGCATTTCTTTGTGCCGGTCCGGATAAATGGGGGGGTTGCCAGGAGGCATCCGGCATAAAACTTCTGCCAAAAATTACTGATGTGGAGAACTTTTCATAATTGCATACCGGTTCGGTCGAGGCCCGGGTTAACAACGACCGCCACCAGTACTGTTAGCCAACAGGGTGCTGGCGGAAATTGGGCTACTGTTGGCAAGGAGAAGAGGAGGCAAAGGCAGGAAGATAGGAGGAAGGTTAGGAGTGTAGCAGTGAGGGTAGGAACTTTGAATGTTGGCAGTATGACTGGTATAGGAAGAGAGCTAGCTGATATGATGGAGAGAAGGAAGGTTGATATATTGTGTGCAAGAGACCAGATGGAAAGGAAGTAAGGCCAGGTGTTTAGGAACGGGTTCAAATTGTTTTATCATGGTGTGGATGGCAGGAGAAATGGGGTAGGGGTTATACTAAAGGAACAATATGCCAAGAGTGTTTTAGACGTGAAGAGAGTGTCTGACCGGTGATGTTTATGAAGCTCGAAATTGATGGTGTAATGATGAATGTTGTTAGTGCATATGCTCCTCGAAGAGAAAGAGAAATTTTGGAGTGAGTTGGATGAAGTTGTGGTGAGTGTACCCAAGGGTGAGAGACTAGTGATTGGAGCGGACTTTAATGGGCATGTTGGCGAAGTGAACAGAGGGATGAGGAAGTGATGGGTAGGTATGGTGTTAAGGAGAGGAATGCAGAAGGTCAGATGATTGTGGATTTTGCGAAAAGGATGGACATGGCTGTGGTGAATACGTATTTTAAGAAGAGGGTGGAGCATAGGGTGACAAGAGTGGAGGAAGATGCTCACAAGTTGATTATATACTATGTAGGAGGGCCAGTCTTAAGGAGATTGGAGACTGTAAAGTGGTGGCAGGTGAAAGTGTAGTTATAGATTAGTGGTATGTAGAATGACGTTGGTGATCAAGAAGAGGAGGAGGAATGTGAAAGCTGTGCCAAGGATTAAATGGTGGAAGTTAAAAGGGTGATTGTGAAGTGGAGTTTAGGGAAGAGTTAAGACAGGCACTGGGAGGCAGTGGAGAGTTACCGAATAGCTGGGTAACTACAGCAGAACTAGTAAGGGTGACTGCTAGAAAGGTGCTTGGTGTGACATCTGGACAGAGGAAGGAGGACAAGGAGACCTGGTGGTGGAATGAGGAAGTACAGGAGAGTATACAGAGGAAGAGGCTGGCTAAGAAGAAGTGGGATTGTCAAAGAGATGAAGAAAGTAGACATGAGTATAAGGAGATGAGGCGCATGGCAAAGAGAGAGGTGGCAAAAGCTAAGGATAGGGCATATGGAGAGTTGTACGAGAGATTGGACACTAAAGAGGGAGAAAAGGACCTGTACCGATTAGCTAGACAGAGGGACAGAGCTGGGAAAGATGTGCAGCATGTAAGGGTGATAAAGGATAGTGAGGGAAAGGTACTCACAAGAGAGGAGAGTGTGTTGAGTAGATGGAAAGAGTATTTTGAGAGGCTGATGAATGAAGAGAATGAGAGAGAGAGAAGGTTGGATGATGTGGGGATAGTGAATCAGGAAGTGAAACAGATTAGCAAGGAGGAAGTAAGGCAGCTATGAAGAGGATGAAGAATGGAAAGGCTGTTGGCCCAGATGACATACCAATGGAAGCATGGAGGTGCTTAGGAGAAATGGCAGTGGAATTTCTAACTAGATTGTTTAATGAAATTTTGGAAAGTCAGAGGATGCCTGAGGAGTGGAGAAAAAGTGTTTTGGTACCTATCTTTAAGAATAAGGGTGATGTGCAGAGCTGCAGTAACTACAGAGGGATAAAACTGATTAGTCACAGCTTGAAGTTATGGGAAAGAGTAGTGGAAGCAAGGTTAAGAAGGGAGGTGATGATTAGTGATCAGCAGTATGGTTTCATGCCAGGAAAGAGCACTACAGATGCAATGTTTGCTCTGAGAGTGTTGATGGAGAAATACAGAGAAGGTCAGAAGGAGTTGCATTGCGTCTTTGTAGACTTGGAGAAAGCATATGACAGGGTGCCTAGAGAAGAGTTGTGGTATTGTATGAGGAAGTCGGGAGTGGCAGAGAAGTACGTAAGAGTGGTACAGGATATGTACGAGGGTAGTGTGACAGTGGTGAGGACTGCAGTGGGAGTGACAGATCCGTTTAAGGTGGAGGTGGGATTACATCAAGGATCAGCTCTGAGTCCTTTCTTATTTGCAGTGGTGATGGACAGGTTGACAGATGAGATCAGACAGGAGGCCCGTGGACTATGATGTTTGCAGATGACATTGTGATCTGTAGTGAGAGTAGGAATCAGGTTGAGGAGACTCTGGAGAGGTGGAGATATGCTCTAGAGAGCAGAGGAATGAGGGTCAGCAGGGCTAAGACAGAATATATGTGTGTAAATGAGAGGGAGGGTAGAGGAATGGTGAGGATGCAGGAGTAGAGTTGGTAAAGGTGGACGAGTTTAAGTACTTGGGATCAACAGTTCAGAGTAATGGTGAATGTGGAAGAGAGGTGAAGAAGAGAGTACAGGCAGGGTGGAATGGGTGGAGAAGAGTGTCAGGAGTGATTTGTGACAGACCGGTATCCGTAAGAGTGAAAGGGAAGGTCTACAAGAGTGTAGTGAGACCAGCTATGTTATATGGGTTGGAGACAGTGGCATTGACAAAAAGGCAGGAGTCAGAGCTGGATGTGGCAGAGTTAAAGATGTTAAGATTTGCAATCGGTGTGACTAGGATGGATAGGATTAGGAATCGGTATATTAGAGGGTCAGCTCATGTTGGACAGTTTGGAGACAAAGCAAGAGAGAGATTGCGTTGGTTTGGACATGTGCTGAGGAGGGATGATGGGTATATTGGGAAAAAGATGCTAAGGATGGAGCTGCCAGGTAAGAGGAATAGAGGAAGGCCTAAGATAAGGTTTATGGACGTGGTGAGAGAGGACATGCAGGCGGTTGGTGTGACAGAGCAAGATGCAGAGGATAGGAAGAAATGGAAAGAGATGATCCGCTGTGGCGACCCCTAATGGGAAAAGCCGAAAGAGAATGATGATGATATCCTTTACCACAACAGTGAAGGTGTCAGTAAATTCATCTACATTATTCTAGTTTCTGAGTAATTATTTCCTTGGTTTGCTTTTATGTAATATACTTGCACTATTTTGTTCTAGCATTGCATTTGTTTGTAATTAGCTGATCTTATCTTCTGCCCTTTGGGTGATTTATTTAAACATCCTATGTGTCAGCACTGTTTAGCTATACTAAGGAAGGCACTGTTGATAGATGAAACTCATATAAAGATCTTTACATCAATTCAATTTTTTTCTCTGGGATGTTTTATGGAGCAAATTATTATATCATGCTCTATATATTCTATTTTGAATGATAAGAACTATAATTAAAGAACACAGTTTCATAAGTAATATGTAATTGAGGTTTGTCTGTTGGTGCTAGACTGCAGTGGTTCCCAGTTATATTTCTTTGGTCTGTGTACACCACAGGAAATTATGTACATACTGGGCATAGTTGTCCACACATGGATACTATGCAAACACAGAGAGACAAACTTGAGTACAGGATCTTGCCCCATTGTATACTGATCATTTTAAATGTGTAACAGACTTAGAATGCAGACCTGCTCCACTGTGCATTAACATTTATGAATACAGACCATGATGTAAATTCCTGCACCCTTACTCTGGAATATCATGCAAAATATGTCTTGTCATTCCTACACAGACTATCTAGTTACTTATTTTCAGCTTACACAATCCTGCAACACAGACTGCAGCAAAGCATGGAGTAAGAAAGTACAGTTGCGTAAAATCTTACCATAATAGTAGATGTAGTTCTCTTCACTGCTGCAGTATTGTTTACATTAGGGATTCCCTACCAAGGGTGGCTCAATATCAGGCCAGTATACCAAAGCCTTTACGTTGCTATAAGGTATGCCTTATGTCACGTGTATGCTCCTTGCATAGCATAGGGCATAAAGGTGATATCCAGATGTACCATCCTCAGAACTGAGAGCCCCATTAGGAATATCAATCCAAGGAAAAGAGGGGTAATCAGTACATCCAGAAGAGAAATAGACCATGGGGAGAAGGGAGTGAATACTGCAACAGTGAAGAGAAGGACATCTACTGTTATGGTGAGATTTTACACAACTGTACTATGTCTTTCCATTTTACTTTTGCAGCATTCTTTACATTACGGATAGTGTCAAAGTTCAGGAAGAAATTTGGAAGGAGGCAGGACCAGCAGAGTCATCTAGGAAGCCATGAAGGATGGGCCTAGCAAAACCAGCTCTAGCCCTGGAGATTCCATCCAACTTGTAGTGCGTGGTAAATGTATGCACTGAAGTCCAAGTAGTTGTCTCAAGAATAGAGTTAGTATACAAACCCTTGTAAAAGGCATCAGAAGAAGCCACCACCCTAGTAGTATGAACCTTAACAGAATAAGGAAGGCTCTTACAATGAAAGGAATAACAAAAGAAAATAGCTTTTGAGATTCAAGAAGAAATAATTTGCTTGGATACAGCTAATCCTAAGGACCTAGCATAAAAGGAAACAAAGAGCTGATGTGTTTTCCTAATAGTCTTAGCCTTATCCGAATAAAATCTGAGTTGTCTATGCACATCCTGAGGAATAAATTGCCTATATTACATTAAAAAAAATGATAAGCTAGTAATATTGCAATAGGAAATGGATGGCAAACTGATAATAGGCTCATAGTTAGTATCTTTGCCAAAGAGGGCATTCTCAATACAGCAGCATCCATCCCTTGTGGGAGTAGAACCCAAAGCCTTCTACATCAAAAGCAAGTACACAACCTGTTGTGCTATTAACAATGCAAGCAGACTCAGCATAAGAAGCACAAATCTTCTCTTCCCCTGCAGCACTCAGCTCCTTGTAAAATCTACTCAATAGTCAACTGCATCTCAACTTCGCAGCACAAAAAATCTGGAAAAAGACAACATTTTTTTTGGGGAGGGGGGTCAAAAGCCCAAAAAACAGGGACACATTAAACATTGCTTGTATAATCTTGGAAAGTTGCTAGAGCAAAATGCTGTGTTACTACCATATATTTTACTGCCAAGGTCCCTGTGCAAAACAGTCAGAGCAACATACCACTACGCCAAATCAGCTGCTTTGTGAAAGAGAGGAAGACTGAAACTTAAATGGTTATTTAGTGAATTCAGTTCTCAACATAGCTGTCAACCTCTTAGCACAAAACACCTGGACAAACCCAGTAATGAGGGAATACAGTCACAAAAATAGGGACAAATTTCAAATATTCATCTTATAAACTTAGAAAATTGCTAGATAAAAGGCTTTGTATTACTATGTATTTTCTGAAGAATATGAAGTCTGAAATTCAAATGCCTGTCAATTTTACTTCTGATGGAACAAAAACAATTTACAGCAGAGGCACAGGGAGAAATACTGCAGACACATGTCTTTGTAAAATGGCAGGACACTAAAGCAAACCCACACAAACACAGGGAGGAGATGCAGACTCCGCACAGAAGGCACCACAACCAAGAATCAAACCAGAAAACCTATAGCTGTGAGGCAACAATGCTACCACTTCACCATCAAATATTTAAGGAATTAAACATTCAGAAACCTGAAGTCTGAAATTCAAATTCCTGTCAATTTTATTTAACATTTGTTAACCAGGACAGTCTGACTTAGAACAAAAAAACAAATTTTCAGCAGAGGCCCAGGAAGAAATAATGCAGAGTGCAGACACATGTCTTTGTAACATGGGAGGACACAAAAGCAAATCCACACAAACACAGGGAGAAGATGCAGACCCCACACAGAAGGCACCCCAGCCAAGAACCAAACCAGAGAACCTGTAGCTGTGAGGCAACAATGCTACCACTGGAACATCAAATAACTAAGCATTTAAACATTTAGAAACCACAGATATTACGAGGAACAGAACAGATCAAATATGAGGCAAAAATCTGCAAATTTTTTACAAATGGTGGTGGGTAGGGAATTCAGGCCCTTAACACCTGCAGACAAGGTACAGGGTTCAAGCCTGAGGTATTCCCTACCACACCACCATGAGTTTGCTCTAGCCACCTGTATATAGTAACTGGGGCATCACACACACACACACACACACACACACACACACACACACACACACACACACCCCTTACCGTCGAGCCTATTCCCTCCCTCGCACCTTACTGATGATTAGTCCAGACACACACTGCTTACCTTGTCAACAGGCCTACACACACAAACACCCCTTACCCTCAAGCCTATTCCCTCCCTCGCACCTTGCCGACGATTAGTCCAGAGACACATACTGCTTACCTTGCCGACGAGCCTGTTCTCTCCCTCATGATTAGTCTATCCCGAACAGTCCAGATAACTACCTCACACTGCTTACCTTGCCGACGAGCCTACTCCCTCCCTCGCGATTAGTCTATCCCGAACAGTCCAGATAACTACCTTCCTTGCCTCTGATATCCTAGATAACTGCTTCACCTTCCTTGCCGCTGATATCTAAACAGTCCCTTTGCCGCGATTGGTCCATCCCGAACAGCCGAGCAACCCTATTCCTTGTGATTGGTCCAGCAGTCCGGAGTGCCTCCATTCTGTGACGTCACCACCGCACAGACTGCTGGGCATCTTGGGGCTGAGATGCCTTTCCCTCTATCTAGACTGCAGATAAAGCAGTCTGAGTGTGTTTCCATGTATTTTAGAGTGTGCGCGTGCGCAGACATCTGGGAATTTGCATTGTTTTTGTGTTTCTCAGTTTTATTTTCATTTGTTTTTTTTTACGTGGGAGGGCTGCAGTCCTATAGCATGAGCCACCCCTGCTAGACTTATTATATGATGCACAAGTGGATGCTAAGTTGCATGATTTTTTTGTGTGTGTTATTTCTGAAATTAGGTACTTTTTTGGCATCCCAAAAATGCATAAGTTTGATATTGAAGACATTTTCCATCTTTTAGACCAATTATTTCTAATGATGACACAAACTTTATTTCAGTATTTTTAGAGACTATTATAAATCCAGTTATACAAAATTCAAGTTTCTATCTTAGGGATTCATGGGAATTCTTTGATTTATTAAGACAGTATTGTTTTTGTTTGGGTCAATAAACATGTATGTTCACTTTAGATATCACTTCTTTATATACATATATACCTAAAGAAGAAAGGCTTGAATATTTTAGGAATTTCATGGTTAATGAAGATAGATGGGAGTTTTGTTTTATGCACCTAACAGAACTTGTCTTGGATAAGAATTTTTTTGTGTTCAACAAAGACTACTACAGACAAAAAAGAGAAGTGGTGATGGGTGCCAAGATAATATAAAAGCAGTTGAATAGCTTGGTATGGTATTCTGAAGAAGTCTCTGAATAAGCAGAGATGAAAGCACTTAATTTATTGACTTTCTTGTTTTATTTTTTAAAAAAGTATATTGAATAAAGCTCTTCCATGGACCTGGCTTTATAGTGTACTTTTTGGGATCCCCAGCACTGCTTAGTGCCTTTGGTTCATAGGTTCATAGGTAGGTACTAGGCTATCTGCCTGAAGGCATTTATAAGCCTAGCCAAAATGTGTTGGCTTTCGCCATTCCCTTAGATTACTTCCCTGTGCCTCTGTCCAGCAGAGCCACTGAAGTGATCCCAGAGGTAAACTTTCTGTTTCCCATCCACTCGTCAAGGTTTCTCTTGAAGAGTGTTAGTGAGGAGCTCTGCCTAATGTAGATTGGAATCTTGTTCCAAAGCATGGGAAGTCTCTGGGACAGGAATCTATCCCTCCAGCATGTCCTATTTATTGCTGTGGTGAGGTTTAGATCCTTGGAGCGTGTGGCTCGAGGGGATATGGTTTTCTTTAGGCGGAGCATGTCCATCATTTCTGGGTTGGACATGGCCTTGTATGTCAGGCAGAGATCACCTCTGAGTAGGCAGTATGCAACAGACTACAGCTGGAGTTTCTTCAGTCGAGCTGCATAGGGCATCTGTTTGAGGCCAGTGATCCTCTTGGTGAGGTACATCTGTGGTCTTTACAACTGTTGCAGGTGTCTTGTAAGATGCATCCCAAATTGGGCAGTGTACTCTATGATGGGTCTGATGAGCGATGAGTAGAGGGGCACAATGACCTCTTTTGATCTGGATGCGAACCCTTTTGTGATAAGGTGTGCCACATAGAAGGATTTTCTAACCACTTTGGCAATGTGATTATCAAAGGAGAGTTTACCGTCTACTTGGGTCCCCAGATCCCTTATTACATCTTCCATATTTAGGGGACTACCACCTATGTGGTAGTTTGTGGGTACTTTGTTTTTTCCAAGGGGGATGACTATGCATTTTTTGGCATTTAGCTTGAGGCCATAATTTTGACACCAGGTGTCCGTCTCAGTGAGACCCTTTAGGAGGATGTCTGTGTCAGCTGGAGAGTCAATTATAGCCCCTAGTCTGCATTCGTCTGCGAAATTGGTCAGCCATAGTCCTCCTGTGCTTGCCTGTATCTCTGAGAAGTATATGCTGGACAGGAGGGGTCCTAGGACTGAGCCCTGGGGAACGCCACTTGTAACCGGTTTAGAGTCAGACCTAGCTCCCACAACTCTTACCATGTGGGTTCTGTCAGTGAGCCAGTTGGCAACCCATCTTGTGATGTAGGGGTTTATGTTCAGGCTGGTGAGCTTGTCTATAAGAAGTTTGCACTGAACCTGTCTGCCAGGATGTTGGCAATATTGGGTGGTTCAGTGTATTTTGTACCATTCTGCACTAACTCTGTGCAGATCTGAGTGTTGCTACTTAGATTCTTGACATAGCTAAAGAATGCCTTGTGGCTACTTTGGAGTCCTTGGCAATTTTTCTTTCGAAACTCACCTTGGATGATTTTATGAGGGATTGTAGTTTCTTGCTGATACTGATCAGGGATGTCTTCCCTTCTTGGGATTTTACTCTTTTCTGTACTAGTTTCCTCCTGCTATTGTACAACTTGTTTGTGGCAGGAGTCCACCAGACTGGTTTAATTTTCTTGGAGGAGTGAGTCTTGGTTTTGTTTGGGATAGCATGATCCATGCATTCTTGTAGGTGCCCGTAGAATGCATTAGTAAAGGACTTTGCAGCTTGGACAATATCCTTTAGCATGGGGGCTTTGAAACTTTTCACCTCGGTCTTAAGTAACGTGAAGTTTGCTTATGAAAAGTTTTTCACTGTGGTTTCCTTGTCCAGGGGTGGGGGCGGAATGTGGATTTCCAAAGTGATTTGTTTATGGTCAGATCTAACCAGTGAGGGGTTGACCTCTGGTGTGGAACACCGGTCGCCCATGTTGGTGATGACCAGGTCCAATATGTTGTCACGTCTGGTGGGAGTGTTGACCAGTTGATCCAGGGCAATTGAGTTTATAAATTCGAGGAAATGTTGGACAAGGGAGTTAGTACTTGAGTAGTTCTCCCAATTTATGTTTGGGTAATTGAAATCACCCAATATTAGGGTGTTTGGTAGGACCTTTATATTTCCCAGTGTTTCCAGAAATGTGGAATGGGGGTCCTGGGACATTGCGGGTGATCTGTAGCAAGCAACAATTTGAATTGCAGTTTTGCCCATTGTTAGTTGCACGTGGATGATCTCTGAAGCAACGTGCTGTGCCGAGGTGTGGGTATCCTCGATGAATATGGATACGCCCCCGCCTTTTGTGTTTTGGTCTGGGTTCTGTGGCCGAAATGTATGGTACGAGTTGTAGCCTGGTACTGCTGGGGTGCTCTCTGGAGCCTTACACCATGTTTCTGTTGCTGCACACATATCGATTTTCTTCATACTGAAGAGTGCCTCAAGTGCGTGCATTTTGAGGTTTAGACTTCTGGCATTGAGTAGCATTACCCTCAGTTTTTTGTTACTTGTGCTATTTATGGCAGTGGGTTTGTCTTTTGAGCCTTGCCTAAAAAAGGCACTATGGGGGTGGCAAGAGCCTTGGCCAGTATTTGAAAGCCTAAGGATGACAGGTGCAAGCTGTCTCTAGCGAAGCAGCGTGGCTTGTTGAGCATGTCATCCCAGGTGGACAGACACTGGATCCCCTTTGATTGACACCAGAAACTTAGCCAATTGTTGAAATTGATAATTTTTTCTTTATACTGTGGTATCATTCTTGGTGAGGGTTGGATGCTACTCACAGTCAGGGTCATAGGTTCATAGGTAGGTACCAGGCTATCAGCCCAAGGGCCTACGTAAGCCTAGCCAACAAGGTTCCCTGGCTTACGCCACCAAAGAAAGTTATTTTCCTGTGCCACTGTCGAGTAGAGACACAGAAGAGCTCCCTGGGGTGTATTTCCTATTTCCCATCCACTCATCAAGATTTTTCTTGAAGAGTGCTAATGAAGAACTTTGCTTAACATAGATGGGTAGCCTGTTTCAGAGTATGGGAAGTCTCTGGGACAGGAATCTATCCCTCCAGCATGTCCTGTTTATTGTTGTGACAAGGTTTAGGTCCCTAGAACATGTAGCTTGGAGGGATTGGGATTTCTTTAGGTGTAACATGCCCATACCGGCCTGGGCTATAAGATAAGAGAGATCTTCCATGTCTCTTTTCATGTAGTCTAGGGAGGTATGGCTCAGGTCATTCACACCAACATGGACAATGACAGAGTCATATTTGTACTTGTTATGGAGTGACCTGAGTGCTTGTGTTATGTGGCGGATCCTGGCACCGACAGGCAGCTAACAGAAACATTCTCCTTATTCAGCCTAGTGAGTGGGACGTCAGTGTGCCTGACTATAGAGTCACTTATTACTAGTATGTTGGGTATGTTATTTTGCCTTAAGGGCTGTGAATGCATGGCACACTGGTTTTGTGAAGTATGTGTTTCATGATTTGTGTTGGGGGGGGGTGGATGTCTGCTTTGGAGGTCTCTGTTGCTTTTGCACATTTTTTATTTAGAGCCTCCGAGTATGTTTTCATGTATTTATGTGTGTTTTTTGCCGGTGCTGGTTTAATGGGTATTTCCCGTCTCCTTTTGACTGTCTGATCCCACCTTGGGTTGAGAAAGCTTAGCCTCCAGTTTGGCTGTATAATTGCATATCTCACATGTATTAGTGTTTGGTGGTAGGAGGAGAGGGTTGCTGTGTACATGAGGCAGTTGTAACATTGCCTCAAAATGCCCAGATTCACCAGTTGGACTGGAGAGTATGCCTGAAACTGCCCTTTGGACATGCCTGGATAGGTACAGTGAACTGTTTTACTGAATGGCTGGTAAGGTTGAATAGAGAGCCTTGTCCTTCTGTAGAGTATTAGAGGGTCTAGTGCTAGGGTTTATAAGTGCTTGCTATGAGTTTTGAGCAAGTGCTGGGCTGAGAAATGAGTGGCTTGAGTGCTTAAGTTGAAAGTTTGTCTAGTTCCAAGGGAAAAATTGAAGAGGAGACTTTGTGGAACCAGGAATACTTATACCTTAGCTAACCGGCGCTGCCTGGCATGTAAAACCGGGCAAATGTGGTATTTATAGCAGGGAAATTAGCCAATAAAATACTAATTTCTGGGCTGAAACCACTCCTCTAGGGACAGATGAGCTGCTCAAAGCTCCCCTCTCTCACAGGTGAAGAGAGAAACTTCCTTTTATCCAGGTAAGGTATGGGCAACCACAGAGATTTGTAACACAGCCCCGAATTCAGCACTTAACCTGAAAACTGGACTATACTAGCTTAGAAAGGCAGGAAACAAGTATATATATATATATATATATATATATATATATATATATATATATATATATTTTTTTTTTCAGAAAATAAAGCAGATACAATAAAAAAAAATCTTTAAATGAACAGAAAAGGATACTTATTGTTATATAACTAACAATGTAACTACTGTTTGTATATTTTAACTGTGGAGCTTTTCTCCCCAGGCCTCCACTGAAAATGGAACTACATCCAGTCGGACACTCCCGGTCAACAAATGTAAATAAATAAATAAATAAAATAAATAAATATATCTCAGATCAGAGTTGTAGTCAATTCCACTAGTAATAAAGTAGGAAGAAACACAAATACAGTAAAAGAAGATGACTAGAATGCAATTTTTTTTATATATAAAACAATAGCAAATGAGCAACTGACTTAAACAAGTTACCCAATTAACCAGAAAAAAGCTCAAAACTGAGCCCTGCTCCAGCAGTCTTCAATCAGACAAGTTCTAACTGCACACTCCTGCTGCTAGGGTGCAGGAGAACCTTCTCTAAAAAAGATGGCCTGGGTCAGCGCTCAAGTTATACAAACAAAGCTAGATTCAGTAGGTCTGAATCTGGTTTATGTTGGAGCAACAAGGCGCACCATTTTCAGAAAGAAACAGTTCAAATAAGCAGGCACAATAAGCCTGTGACCAGAAATTCCCAGCTCAGAAAGGCAGAATCCAGCCTCCCACAGGAGTGCAGACCACACCTTCTTAATGTAAAAAAACTGACCCAAAGCCCAAGTGATTAAACCAGAACTAATACACTTTAGCACAGACACTAAGCCTTCAATCAGAACTCCCAACTCAGAAGGATGTAAGCTTCCTGTCCTGCCACAACAGTGCAGACCACAAACCTTCCTAATGTGAAACAACTGGTCTAAAGCCCAAGTGTGTAATCCAAAGGCTTAGAATAACAATTACAATTTAATCGGCTACTAACAAGCAGTAGTAAATGCAGCAGAATAAATGCTATTAAGTACTTTTAAGAACCGGCAGCAAGAGCAAAATAAATAAAGTAGGAAGAAACACAAACACAGTAAGCAGATGAATAAAGTGCAAACAAAAATTTTTTTTTTGGTGTTTATTAGTTGTGACTGTGTGCATTCTTATGGGTGCCAGGATGGCAACATCATATGCTAATGCAGTTATGAGCAGTTGGAAACAGGAACATCTTTGTTTTAACAGTTTATTTTAGAAAGTGGGATTTCAAAAATGTTATATTTATGATTTTTTTTATTTGGTCAGATAGCTAAGAAAAACTTGATATTTTTATTCAGGATCTTAGTGGTAGTACTACCTTTCCTAACTTTAAGTTGGGATACAAAGGTGACAGAGTGAACGTTTTGGATTTAGAAATAACAATGAATGTGACATTGGGTTTTTTGATGGTATTATATATAGAAAAAACACTTTTGTTAATAACTACCTTATGTACAACATTCAGCACCACACCCTCATGAAGTAAAATGTGGCTAGGGGGTCAGTTTATTTGTATTAGTAGGCTCATTAGCTCGAATAAGAATTTTGAATGTGAAATAAAACATTTGAAATAACTTTTTTTAGACAGAGAGTACACAACTTTATATCTTAATGTCACAGAAGAAGTAAAGGCTTTGAGAAGTCCTAAGTTTCCACCTATATTAATTAGTGGTATTCCTTCCTTCAATAACAGTGACAGGCAATATAATATAGGGAAGGGGTTAATTGGTTTTTCCTTACCTATTTCTTCCGATGCAACTAGAATTAGAAAATTTTTAAATAACTGGAAAATAGTTGCAGGAAATAGAGACCTCAATGAAGTATTAGGAAATGTCCCTAAGTTTTGTTACAAAAAAGAATTCTGATTGGAAAAAGTTCTTTGAAATCAGTCCTAATGATCCAAATATTAAGAAAGGTATGCTTAAATGCAATGGGTGCAATCAATGTAGATTCATTAATGAAGGTTGAAATGTAGTTTTAAAACACAATAATTTGCAATTTTGGTCAAAAAGTAGATTCACTTGTAATAACATATGTGGTCTATCTGGCCTCATGTGACACGTCACTGTTTTTATATAGGTAAGACCATCAGAAAGTCGAGTAAAAATCTCTGAACATGTCCTGCCCATTAAAAATAGACAAAAAAATGCTTTGGCAAAGCATGTTGAAAGCTGCAAAAATTTTAGGAAAGTTTTATTTTTTTGTGGTAGAGCTTGTAAAACCAGTACCTTTTAGTGGCAATGTGAAAAATTAGCGTGAGGTTAAGGAATTGAACTGGAAATATTTTTACAAGCAGATAATCTGCCAGGTGTCAATGGATCCATTAATATCAAATGTTTTTTGAAAAGGTAAAATAAGTATTTTCATTAATATGTATTTAAATGTTTGTTTTAATATTCAGTGTTTAGTATTCAATGTTTTCTGATATTTGTAAATGTTTTTAAGGGCACCTTACAACCAATTGAAGTGGGAGTGTAGGGGATGGAGGAGATAGAACCAGATTAACATTTTATTAATGGAGTATCCAACAAAAATCATGTTTGCCATATTATCATGAATAAGGAAAGGGATTTTAAGATTTATAATTCTACTGACTTTGAAGCCCCTACTGACAAAGCAGTCTTTTTAGCTAAAGGTATGTCTTTTGTCATTTCTCATACAGCTAATGTTTTAATCAATCTAAAACATTACGTTAAAAAAATTGAACTTTAGCATTAATCTTAATAATTCTTTGACTACTAGTTGACTAGTCTTAATCTTAGGATAGCAAATTCTGTGTCTCACAATTAAATAATTTGAGCAGTTATTACATGCATGACCTTCATGATTTTCTACTCATTTGCTGATATTTTTAAAACTGATGACCAGCCTAATAAATATCTATTTATATGTTATAGGCATAAGACAATGGTGCAACATTTTGGTGATTTTTAAAGGAGTCTTGCTATCCAACATTCATAGACTACCTTGACTAGAACTTTTCCCAATGGATGTATTCCATGTAGAAATTGCACCTACTGTCACTTTATAAGAACTGTACAACACGTAAGTGACATGAGATACAGGAAAACTAATAATTATCATTTTAAGCACACACCAGCACACCAGTGGTACTGCTTTCTTTTTTTATGAGCAAAGACAAAGTTGTTTGCATTGGTACAATTAAGATGGTATGGTTAGATATAGTAACAGGAAAAATACAATGGATAGTTAGGTTGGGTGGCCTTTTTTTCACCAAGGCTTATAAATATTTATATTTATTAAGGATTCGTATAAACATTTTGCTTTATTATATCTTTTATCACAACAGTGAAGGTGTCTGTGAATTCATCTACATTATTCTAGTTTCTGAGTAATTATTTCCTTGGTTTGCTTTTATGTGATATACTTGCACTATTTTGTTCTAGCATTGCATTTGTTTGTAATTAGCTGATCTTATCTTCCGCCCTTTGGGTGACTTATTTAAACATTCTATGTGTCAGCACTGTTTAGCTACACTAAAGAAGGCACTGTTGACAGATGAAATTCATATAAAGATTTTTACATCGATTCAATTTTTTTCTCTGGGATGTTTTATGGAGCAAATTATTATATCATGCTCTATATATTCTATTTTGAATGATAAGAACCATAATTAAAGAACACAGTTTCATAAGTAATATGCAATTGAGGTTTGTCTGGTGGTGCTAGACTGCAGTGATTTCCAGTTATATTTCTTTGGTCTGTGTATACCATTGGAAATTATGTACATATTGGAGCAATGCTTTGATTTGCATAGGTGTCCACACATGGATACTATGCAAACACAGAGAGACAAACTTGAGTACAGGATCTTGCCCCCATTGTATACTGATCTTTTTAAATGTGTAACAGACTTAGAATGCAGACCTGCTCCACTGTGCATTAACATTTATGAATACAGACCATTCCTTCACCCTTACTCTGGAATATCATGCAAAATATGTCTTGTCTTTCCTACACAGACTCTATCTAGTTACTTATTTTCAGCTTACACAATCCTGCAACACAGACTGCAGCAAAGCATGGAATGAGAAAGTACAGTTGTGTAAAATCTTACCATAATAGTAGATGTAGTTCTCTTCACTGCTGCAGTATTGTTTACATTAGGGATTCCTTGCCAAGGGTGGCTCAATATCAGGCCAGTATACCAAAGCCTTTACGTTGCTATAAGGTATGCCGTATGTCACATGTATGCTCCTTGCATAGCATAGGGCATAAAGGTGACATCCAGATGTACCATCCCCAGAACTGAGAGCCCTATTAGGAATATCAATCCAAGGAAAAGAGGGGTAATCAGTAGAGAAATGGACCGGGGGAGAAGGGAGTGAATACTGCAACAGTGAAGAGAAGGAAATCTACTGTTATGGTGAGATTTTACACAACTGTACTATGTCCTTCCATTTTACTTTCGCAGCATTCTTCACATTACAGATTGTGTCAAAGTTCAGGAAGAAATTTGGGAGGAAGCAGGACCAGCAGAGTAATCTCGGAAGCCATGAAGGATGGGCCTAGCAAAACCAGCTCTAGTTCTGGAGATTCCATCCAACTTGTAGTGCGTGGTAAATGTATGCACTGAAGTCCAAGTAGTTGTCTCAAGAACAGAGTTAGTATCCAAATCCTTATAAAAAGCATCAGAAGAAGCCACAGCCCTAGTAGTATGAACCTTAACAGAATAAGGAAGGCTCTTACCATGAAAGGAACAACAAAAGGAAATAGCTTTTGAGATTCAAGAAGAAATAATTTGCTTGGATACAGCTAATCCTAAGGACCTAGCATAAAAGGAAACAAAGAGCTGATGTGTTTTCCTAATAGTAATAGCCTTATCCGAATAAAGTCCGAGTTGTCTATGCATATCCTATGTGTGCAGCACCTTTTCACTGGCAGATTGTAGAGAAGGGAAAAAAGTAGGCAAATAAATGGAATGATTAAGGGACAACTCATTCACCACCTTGGGCATAAAAGGAGAATTAGTATGCAAGGACACCCTGTTCTTATGAAAAACCAAAAAAGGAGTAACAAGCTAGAAGGGCTTGAAGCTCAGACACCCATCTGGCAGAAGTAAGGGCTAACAAAAGAATACTCTTTCAAGAGCAATGTTGCAAGGAAGCTGAAGCTGCAGGCTCAAAAGGAGCCGGAGTCAATTTCTCCAACGCAAAATTAAGATCACAGGGAGGAGAAACAGGCTTCCTGGGAGGCCTAATATAAAGGAGACCTTTTAGGAATTATTTAGTCTAAAATCTTGAAACTAAAGGAGGAGATAAAGGCAAACAAATGGAGATAGCTGATAAGTGGGCCTTATCAGAAGAATAAGCCAATCCAACATTGAGCAATTCACACAGATAAGAGAGACCCAAAGGAACCTCCACAGAAAGTGGATCCAGGTTATGAGAACGACACCAAACAGAAAACCTCTTCCATTTGGATAAATAGGATTTTCTAGTAGTGGGTTTCCTGGTCTCCTGCAGGACCTTAAGCACGTCCTCAGAAAAAGATGTCTATGTGGAATCAAAATCCTACCACCCACAATGTCAGTTGAAGAGTGGACAGGTGGGGATGGATGAGAGATCTCTTGTCATATGTGGGTAAGTCCATCCTGTGAGGTAACTTGTGATGACTGCCCTTGGTTAAATGCAAAAGAAGAGGGAACCAATGCTGTGTTATCCAAAAGGGTGTCACCAACATGATTTTGGACGCATCCTGTTTAATTTTGAACAGGACTTTTGGAATGAGGGGAAGGGGAGGGAAAGTATAAAGAAACATCCTCTTCCAAGAAAAAGGTAGTGTTTCCACCTTCCAAACCAGAGGACCTGGGACTCTGACACAAAAATAGAAGAAGCTGTTGGTTCATGGGGCGGGGGGGGGGGGCAAATAGATCTATCTGAGGAGTACGCCACTGGTATATAATGTCCAGAAACATACCCCACTGAAGCATCTATTCATGGGATTGAGTTATGGACCTGCTTAGAGTGTCTGCCACAATGTTTTTACCTGAGTGAATGTAAACTGCCTGCAGAGTCACTTGATACTGGACAGCAAGATCCCACACTCGGAGTGCCAACTGGCAAAGAAGATAAGATCTTGTCCCCCCTGTTTGTTTACAAATCACGTCACTGTGTTATTATCTGTAAATACCCTGAGAGGCCCTAGGGAGAAAAGAAGATGAAAAACCTGAAATACGATCAGAAAAGCTTTCATCTCTGACACTGATGTGCTCTTTCTGTTCAAGAAGTTACCACACCCTCTACACCTTTAGGGAGCCGAAAGCTGCTCCCCATCCCATACC